>NC_077227.1:317254218-317334218 GCF_027887165.1 Monodelphis domestica
GCATAACAAATTGGGATCAGTCACCTTCCTCAGCTTTGGCACTGGACCCTGCATACAGGGGGAGAAAGACTTTTATGGAGCACAAGAGCTATCCATCAGTCAGTCATCTCTCACTCTCCCCATGAGACTGGCCCAACTTCTTTTTCAATCATCCATTTCTTTGATGACATTCATCACACTGCTTCTTCTGCATAATTCCTTTTTTTACAATGTATTATAGACAGTTTGTGTCCACCATGCACTTCTTCACTGCCCTTTAGATGACACACAATTTTAATTCTTCAGAGACTGCAGCATTCTGTCACTTGAAGCCATACAAGAAGACTGGAAAAATAAAAGATGTTCCTTTGTTTATTTAAAAAAAAAAAAAAGATAGTAACCCATGGAACAGATGATGATGATGATGATGATAACTTGCAGTTCTAAAGTATTTTAAGGATGGCAAAGCATGTTCCTCACTAATAATCTTGTAAATACAAATAATGTAATAATTGTTATCTCCAACTCACTGATGAAAAAAACGTGAGGTCTTAAAGGTTAAATGACTTGCCCAAGGTCAGAATGAACAAGTGTCAGAGCTAGAATATGAACTGAATTGTCTTGATTCTAAGCCCAGCCTTTTTATTTATTTATTCATTTATTTATTTATTTGTTTGTTCATTCATTCATTTTGTTTGTTTGCAGCCTTTCTAACAAACACCTTTTTTTAAGGTTTATCTTCTCTTCCTGGGTTGATATTCTTGAGTTTCCTTCTCCTCCTCCTAACTACAAGAGAAAGTTTTTGATCTTGCCCCACTCTTTAATACCAAAGCAACTGGGCGTTTTTAAGAAGCCCATGTGTCAAATAAGAAGCCCTCCTAAGGACTGGGGCACCTCCCAGATTTCCATCTCTGACCACCTATCTATGCCCTTGATGGTTTACCACATTTTGAATTTCCTCCCCTTCCTCCCTTCCTTTAATTGTTCTGTCAACCTGTTTGGGATCTCATCTCCCTCGCTCATTACAGCCTTCAGAGGGAGGGCAGCCTCCCCACTGCGGGCGAAGAGCAGATCATGTCCCTCATTTAGACCCAACACATCTTTCCACAGCCCACTAATTGCATGGCAGCTCAGGCTCATTTGTCTTCCCAGATCGTTAAAATTCATCACCACACTCCCCAGCTCCCGCCTGCCCTCGTCCAGGCCAGCTGCACACATTATCCAGGCCTTCCATTCCCGAAGGTTCCGAATGGAGACCTGACCTCTACACCTGAGCACCTGCTGGGGTCTCTGTCTCTGTCATATTAAAAGAGGGCACAGAAGGACGAGAACCATCAAAAGGGCCCCACTGCCCCCCATTAAATATTGATTTTAAAAATAGAAGAGGAGAGAGGGAAACCTATGCAAATTGTTTATTGATCATCTCTGGGAACGGCTGAGATAATGAGAGAGTGCCAGAGAAAGAAGGCTGGGAATTTTTATCTTTATTTATTCTACTTTCTTCTCCCCTGAGCTATGCCCCATTGCTGATAGCTAAAGCTAATGGGGTCCACAGGTTCAGCCTTGGGCTGGCATGCTAGCTGCTAGCTTCCAGATCAGAGAAATACCCCATTTCTGCCGCCCACAGGGGAATCTATTTATTCATGAGAAAAGGTGGAAATATTGGGATAGATCCCATTGCATCCTAGCCCAGTGCTCACCAAGAAATTGGGGAAGACATTGCTGCTAAGTAGCTATTAGGAGATTTTTCACCAAATCATCTGGCACCAAATGGATCATCACAGAATTTTGGTATCTTAAAATCTGAGAATCTGTGTTTCTTCTATGTCTGAGTATGCTCAATTCACCTTTGAGGGTCCTCTGGAGCATGTCTAGATTGCCTAACATGGAGACCTCTTCTTCTCCTACCACGTAGGTCATGATAGCCTCATTTCGTTGGTTGTCTATATCTTTAAAACTGGAAAGACTAAGCTGTTCACTCTCCTGCTTCTTGGTTTGGGGCATCTCGTATCTTCTGTGTCTGGATCATGAAGATTCTAGCTAACCCACAGCAAGGACTCCATAAAGCAGAAGGGCTTTCTTCTACATCCTCTTTTACCCTAGTTGTGAAAAATGGGTTTGGAGGTGTTTGTTTCTACTATGCTTGTTCTCAGTTTCAGATGCTGAAAGTGATCCCCCAAGATAAGAAAAGAGAATCATGGAGCCCTTGAAGACAGGATTACAGATAGGGGGGCCCAGGCTGGCATGGAAGCCCTGAGAAGGCTGGTGTCTGGGACTCTGAGCTTGAGGGGAGAGTGTGGGATTTTGGAACCGAGACTACATTCTATAGAAACCAAGGAAAGCTATGGACCTAAGCTGCCTCCCCTCCCCAGAGACTGAGAGGGTGCTGACAGCAAGGATTCCTTGTGTTGGGGGCAGAGTATGTTTGTAATTTGTGATTATACCTTCTAAAGTAAATATTTCTGCATAAAATCTATTAATCTATTATTGGCGAAATGGAGCTAGGGTAGAGAGAACCACCCTCTACATTTAGGACAGCACCATCAGTTGGGGCTGGAGTCATTTTCAGAGTCTAGACACACCCCAAACCCCTTTTAAGGATATCTGAGAAACCTGGTTAGAGAAGGAAGAAGGATAAAATCTTACCTCCCTGGCTTTCTAGACTAAGTTGTCTGTCATACTTAGAATCATAGAATCTTGGTATCTTAAAATCAAAACATTTTTTCTATCAAAATCATGGGACTAGCATGATAGAATCTAGAATTTTGGCATTTTAGTATCATAGATTCATACTTATACTTCAATATGTCAAATGCCACCTCCTGTAAGATGCCTTCCATGTAGAAAAGCATATGGGATTCTTTCTAGAGTCTTTTTCTCCCTTCAGAAACCTCTTTCTGAAGAGATTCTGGAACCTTATATTTTCTCGCTGGAAGCTGAATGTCAAAATACCAAAATCTCTTCTCTCCCAAGTTCTCTACCCTTCTATGCATAGAAGCATTTAATAATCAATCTCCGTCAATGAGGAGACCCCTAAGCCCTGGGTTACACTAATATCTGTAGTTATTGCTCCCCCAAGAGAATATAAGCATCATGAAGATGAGGACTATTTACTTTTTTCTTTTGTATCTCTACAACTTGGTGTTTGTGCCTGGTATAAAATAAGTGTGTAATAAATGTTTGTTAATTTATTGATTACTTGATTGGTTTCACCCTTGTAGCAGACTGCAACCCAACTCAAGCAGACTACAGACCCTTTACAATTAAGTTGTAAATTGATAGTTTACTAGAACTGGCAATTAGATGGTACAGTAGATAGAGTGCCTTGAGTCATAAGCATTCATTCTTCCTGAGTTCATATCTGACCTCAGATACTAGCTGTGGGATCCTGGGGAAAAAAATCTCATAACCCTGTTTGCCTCAGTTTCTTTATCTGTAAAATGGCAAACCACTCCAGCATCTTTCCCAAAAAATTATCCAAAGGGGCCACAAAGAGTTAGAGGCAATGAAAATATTCATCAACCTGCAAGCCACCTAGAAATGAGTCTTTCCAAATTAACTAGCCCATCCCCAGGCCTCTTCTGGGAACTTTTTCAGTTTGTTAGGACCTGCAAGAATCTGTACTTCTCAAAAAGGATCCCATCTCGTGAGGTCTTAGGCTTCCCCAATTTGAATAAATTTAATAGAGCATCAGTTTCTACTGGAGTCAACCCAGAGAATCTTTGCCCTCAGCCTCAGGGTTGCCACTGCTTTCTAAACCTGCCATGTTCATTATACTTCCAACTGGAGGCTCTGAGCCTATTGGATATAGCTGGCCCCTGAGGCTACTCAACATTCTGATTTCAGAGATCTGCTGCCTGGATCTGTAATTAATTTCCCCCTCATCCTGAGCTATGACTATATCTTGGTGCCTAGTTCCTGCTCCTACTTCCCTCTTTTCCCATCTCACCATTGCCTCCAGCATATGCTAAACCACAAGAATGTATTTTCCAGTGCTGATTCACAAGGGAAAAGAGAATAAACAAGGTTTAGAACAATGGGCCAGGAGAAGGCAATTAGAAGTATGGATGAATCTACTTGATGTTATATTTGCTTGTCCATAAACTCCTTGTGATATCCTAGGAAGTTATAGAGCCATGGCCTCATGTGATTTCCTCTTGACCTCTGGTTTTCTTGGAGCCCCAATCAAGCATGGTGTAGTCCATCCCCTCAACATTTCCATGTTATTTTGGTGAAAGCAGCATTCTGATATTGCCCAGAGTGATATTCTTCAACCATCCTCTCATAGAATCCAAGACTCTCAGACTTAGATGAGCAGGGGACTGTAAGGAGGAATCCCCCTTATAATATCACTGTTACTTGATTATCCATCTAAAAATTTCCAGTGATGAGAACCTCATTATCTCTCAAAAAAATTCATTCTACTCCTGGATTCCCCATAATTGTTCAGAGACCAGGTAGGTGGCATAGTGGATAAAGAGCCAGGGCTAGAGTTAGAAAAACCCATTTTCATAAGTTCGAATCTTGCCACAGACACTTCCTACCTGTATGACCCTGGTTAAGTCACTTAATTCTGTAGGTCTCAGTCTTGTTATCCATAAAATGAAATGGCAAGCCACTCCACTATCTTTGCCAAGAAAACCCAAAATGTTCCCCAACTGAGAAATGGTCAAAGTATATGAATAAGCAATTCTCAGAGGAAGAATTTAAAACTAACCATACACATATGAAAAAATGCCCCAAAATCATTATTGATTAGGTAAATGCAAAATTAAACAGTCCCTAAATACCACCTTGCACCTACCAGATTGGCTAACATGACCAAAATGGAAAATGATAAATGTTGGAGGGGCTGTGGGAAAACTGGGACACTAATACACTGCTGGTAGAACTGTGAACTGATATAATTATTCTAGATAGCAATATGGAACTAGGCTCAAAGGGCCAAAAAACTACACATACCCTAATGCAGCAATACTAGGTCTGTATCCCAAAGAGATCAGAGATAAGGGGAAAAGACCTACCTGTACCAAAATATTTTTAGCAGTTCTTTTTGTAGTGGCAAATAACTGGAAACTGAGGGGTTGTCCATCACTTGAGGATTCAATAAACAAGTGGTGGTAAATGATTGTAAGATAATTCTATTGACTCATAAGGAATAATGAACAAGATGAGTTCAGAAAAACCTGGAAAGACTTATATGAATTAATACAAAGTTAAGTGAGCAGAGCTAAGAAAATAATGTATATAGTAACAAATATCACATGATGATCAGCTGTGAAAGACTAAACCATTATCAGCAAAGCAAGCCTCCAAGATAACCAATGTAAAGATTAAAATTTAGGGGAGATGGGGAGACTGAGGCAGGTAGAAATTAGTTTCTCTCTGCAAGAAGTATTATATTTTTTAGAGGTTTATTAAAGGTTAAAGATTAAAGAATATACAAGTAAGAAACATGTGCCTAGGCCAGAGGCCTAGACAAAATAACCTCACATCACGCAAGAGACGCTCCTGCTGCAAAACGGAAGTCCAAAAGACCCAAGAGAGACCCAAAAGCCTTTGAATCAGCTTAAATACCTTCTCAATCTCAGCCCAGGTGAGATTACAAGGCATTCTGGGGAAGTGGAGCAAAGGCTTGTGGGGATTGTAGTCCTGTATTCAAGTCTATTTTTTACACCAACCACAAGTAACTCATGAAAAAAATGCTATCCATAGCCAAAGAAGATACTATTGGAATTTGAGTACAGATCAAAACATACCATCTTCCGCTACATATCCTTCATGAAATTTCTATTGTATGTGTGATCTGTGTCTTCTATCATGACATAAGCAATATGGAAATAGGTATTACATGAAATTATGGATCTAACCTATATTGGACTATATTATCCTCCAGGAGAAAGGGGGAGAGTAGAGAAGAAAATCTAAGTTTTAAAATGTCAAAAAGCAATTGTCAAAAATTATTTCTACACATAATTGAAAAATAAAACATTAAAAAATAAATTTAAAAATTATTTTCTACACGTAACTTAAAAAAAGAAAAGAAAAACATTAAAAAAGAAAACCACAAATGAGGTCACAAAGAGTCAAACATGACTATAAAATGACAACAACAAATTGTTAGGAATTTTTCCTTATTGAAATGTGCATTTGAGGCTTTGACCAATTGCTCTTGATTCTAAATTCTACCCTCTGAGGCCAAAAAGAACACATTTTATCAGTCCTCAAACAGGATGACTTTTCAAATACAATCATCATTCTCCATCCAATGTCACACCCCACCCAAACCTTCCCTCCTCAAATCTGAATACTCATTCTACTTTTGGACAGCTCCAATTGTTGGGAAGTTTGTTTTGTAATCATTAGAAAAAAATAGACCTGATCCTTTTACCCTAGCCCCAGTGAAAAGAAAACAAGGAAATGCAAGTAGTACAGACAAGGCTCTCATCACCTCAAAACTGAAAATAATTCAACCAGAAACCCAAGTCAACCTGCAAAATTTACACACACACACACACACACACACACACACACACACACACATACACGCACACACACACCATTCTTTTCCTGGTCGTGTTCAATATAGGACTAACTTCCATTACCAATTTCAGGACAAGACCAAAGAAAGAGAATCCCAGAGTATCAGTGCTGGAAGGATCTTTATAACAAAAGACACAGTGTCACAGCTAGAAATAACCCCATAATCATGAAACATAAATGTTAGTGCTAAAGGGAACCTTAGAACATAGAACATAAATTATCACTGCTAGAAAGGCCTTTGCTGTTATTCAGTCATTTCAGTCATATCTAACTCTCCATGACCCCATTCGGAGTTTTCTTGGCAAAGCTACCAGAGTAATTTGCCATTTTCTTCTCCACCTCATTTGACAGATGAAGAAACTGAGGTCAATAGGATTACGTGAGTTGCCTAGAGTTACACAGCTAGTAAGTGTCTAAGGCTAGATTTGAATTCAGAAGATGAGCCTTTTGGACTTTTTTTTTTAATATTTAATTTTTAAAAACCTGGCATTTTGAAAATTAGACTTACAAACTGGATAGTTCTTGATATTTGCAACTGTGTTACTTATTATCCAGGAAAAATAGGATTTATGAAGTTTGTAATAATGTGCTGAAAAGGTTTTGCCCTAAGGATTTATATACAGTATTTTATAAACAAGTATTCATTTTGCTTGCAACTGACCATTGTGGCCACAATGGAAATTTGTACAAAAATACTCAAGCACAGTTCTCTGGAAATGTACATCCTACTCATTCTATCTTTTACAGCAGCTTTCTTTCAATGAATATAATTGTCAAGATGATGATCACTGTACAGTTAGGGATCTCCAAGTCAGAAAGTTGAGCTAAAGGGTTCTCAGATTGTGACCACAAAGACAAATAATGATGAGGCAGCCCACCTGTGATCGTTGTGGCTATCCCTCTCTTTGGTAACTGAGAAGACATCTACAATAGGGGCAATAAGGCTTAAAAGAAAGGTGCTTCCACTAAAGCAGAGACCCATTGTAGTTCATAGAACCTGAAGAATCTTGATGTATGTCATTGTCAGGTAGATAATTAAGAAGACAGTGAGGACCCATTCATTCTGCCTCTTAGTCTAGTGTTCTAACCATTGTGACACCTAAGAAGGAGCTTTAGAGAATATTTAGTCCAACCATTTCTGGTAAAGGAAATGAAACCAAGAAAAGAGAAATGACTCCTATAGCATTACCTAACATCTGAATTAGTGACAGGACCAAGACTAAAACTCAGGTCTACAGACTCCTACCCCAGGGCTCTTTCCTCTATGACCTGGTCTTTCCCAAAGAATGAAAAAATGGCCAAACTCATTTCTGTATAGGACTAGGAACTCCTTGGAAAGGAAGAAAACCAGCATCTGGAGTAAATCGATATGGTTTCTAATATTTCATTTCCTTGGAAATATAACAAGAATGAGGCTGTTGATAGAGCCCACAATCAGGGTCCTCCACTAAACCAACTTCCTCTGGAACCAGACTGAAAACAGGTTAGCATTAAGAGAAAAGAATGTGTGTGTGTGTGTGAAAGATTTGCTTCTTCTTCTTCTTCTTTTTTTTTTTTGGTTAACATAGCTCATGCTTAATAACTATTATTCTAAGCTGTCTTAAAGAGCTGACCAAATGACTAAAAGTGCCTAAACTCAGTCAAATGAAACAATAAAATCAATTCTTAGGAAAACATAAAATAATGAAAGACCAAAATAGTGTAGCTTTCAAAATAACTCCTCTTTTGAGAAAGCAAATGCTTTCTGAGTTCTTTGGTAAATGGAGTCTCTTTTGAATTTGAACTTAGAAATTGAGTGGAAGATGCTGTTAGAAGCAGTGAATAAGAGAAAATCATGGGAAGATCTGTATAAATTCACACAAAATAAAATAAGCAGAAGTGAAGAAGAAAACAATGTACTGAAGGGAATAATGTTAGTAGGGGGAAAAATAACAATAAAAGAACCCAAGCGGACTGCTGTAAAATAATAATGACAAAGCTTGGCCACAAAGAACTGTGGGAAGGCATCCCTTCACTCCTTCTCCATAGAAATATGGGGACCTATGGGTATGGAATCTTTATTTGATTGATGTATTGGTTGGTTTTGCTGAACTGGCTTTTTTTTTTTTTAGTCTTTGTTCCAAGGGATGCCTCTTTGGCAAAGGGAGGTACATTGGGAAATGTAGGTGATATAAAAATAAAAGATATCAATAATGTTTAATTGATGTGTAATGTGGCCACTCTAGCCCCCACTGCCAGAAGGATCTTGGCATGCTCCAAAGACCTCATTATGGATGCATGTAGTAAAGGGAAGTAAAATTTTATGTATTGGAAAAAAGAAATTGAATGCCAAAAGTTGGTCAAGATGGGAAACTAATAGCAAGAGATTTTTGAGCCATGTTGAGACAAGACCTAGAGCAGCCAATACTCCAGACTTAGTCTACCAATATACTAAGACTCTCCTAGAAAGGGATCAGTGGATTTGGCTTGGAGTTGTAATGACTGGAGATAGGAATCAAAAGAGGTAATTTATGTAAAGTGCCTAGTAAAATAAAGGGTACAGAAACTATCAACTACTATTGTTATTTCTGTTGTTATTATTAGATCTATCCCGAACTGAAAAGAATGTCTGGGAATGTGGACTAAGGGCTAACTCCCCGACTCCCGCAGCAACCAAGCCTCCAAGGGGGAGAGGGGAGGAAGAAGGGGAGAGGTGAAAGGAGGGAGGGGAGGGGAGGAGGGGTGCAAATCCTTCACTTCATGCTGGGGCCACAGCAGCTGCAATCTATCAGCACTTTCCCAGCTTCCCCTGAGGCAAATCGGAGATTCTCTCCTTCCACCTTGGAACAGAATCCCAAAGTCGGGGACCATTCCCTGAAGACCAGTGACCAAAAAAAGATCACATCTATATACAGACATGCATAAATGCACCCCGTGGACTTAGGTGTTTCCATGGCCCCCCGAAATAGAGGCAAGTGACTGCAGACTCACTGGGTCGTCTTCAGCAAGTTATTCAGTTCTCTGGGTCTCTCCTTCTTCATCTGGAAAAAATGGGGAGGGGGCGGAGGAGAATTGGACTAAATAGGGTCTAAGGTCCCTTCTAGCTTTAAGTCGTGCCAAGCCGTGCCAGACCATGCCAGGCTGTCCCCTAAACACGTTCACACATCCACTTGCACACACAACACCGAGGGCTCTGTTTCTCCACCAGGGAAAGTGCTGCCCTCCCCCTTCACACAACTGTATTTAATTATGAATTTATGCAAACAGAAGATTTCAGAGTACTCAGCTCTGTTCTGACAGCCTCTGGCCCCGGGCTCTTTGAAGCCCACAACTGGCAGGCAGAGAGGGGGTGGGGACGCACCCAGCGCCATTCCCCCATTTACTGGTGGCTGGAAGCATGTTCCAGCTTGTCTGGGCCTGCCCCTTCCATTGGGACTTTTCCTCCCTGTCTTGTTCTGCCAACCCTCAGTTCATTTGGAAGCCGCTTTTAAGACAATGGCTGATTATTTATCCAAAGGAACAGACATGGCGCAGAGCTTGGCTCCAGGCTGTTCTCTCCCCTCCCATCCCCAACCCCCTTGTTGACTGTGTCAATCCCAGCAGTCTCTGCAGAGCATGGTACCTTCCTCTCAGTCCCAGACCCAGGGAGGCCAAGGGAGAGACAAGAAACCATCCTAAACAGCCCCAAACTGCGCAACACCCAGAGCAGATGGAATTACCAGAGCAGAGAAGAAAGCCTCCATTAAGCACCTACTGTGCGTACTGTCCTTTGCTCAGTCATAGGAGAAATACAAAGTTAAATGAGTCCAATGGCTCAGCATCCCTGACCCCACCCTACTTACTGTGATTTGGTGGTGGGGGATTAGGGAGCCAATTAATTAATTATCTTGGAGCATATAGCAAGAAAGTACAAAATACTATGATAATACATAATTTTATGGGATAAACTCATTGGGTAAATTTAAAACAAGTGATTCAAATCTAGCCTCAGACATTTCCTAGCTGTGTGACACTGGGAAAGTCACATCAACCTTGAAACAAAACCACCCAAGTAGTTATGTTGTGGGGGGTTTGAGGCGAGCCTCTGGGGTTTGGGATGGGTATCCTTTGTAGGAATGCAAGACTCCATAACTTAGTCTAGAAATAAAAAGAGAAATTTATTAATTTGGAATTCATGCTGAATTTGGCTGGGAGGACAGGATAGATGGAAAGTGGCTTCCTAGAGGAGATCAATTCTGGGGTCTTTATACACTTTACAGCAGGTGATACATGACTTGAGGAGGGTTTGCACTGGGCATAAGTTGGGGGGCAAGATGGGTCATCTGACCGGGGTCAGAGAGATGTCTTTTGTCCTGAAGTCATAAGGAGTGACCCTCATAGTTTAGGGGACAAATAGATGCTTTAAGTACAACTAGAGGGTATCAAAGCACAGGCTGGAGGTATATCTATGTGTCCATCTTGAAACCCAGGGGAGAATCCAGGCTTACCCTCTCTTTAGCCTTAACATGCTAGGAAGAATGCAAGGAAGCAAAGGAATTTTCCTGCTTACAGTTTGGCCTGAAACACTTTTATAATTTGGGGGTGCAGGGTAAACCTAGGGTCCCACATCAGTTAGAAAGAACAAGTCTTTAATCAGAACAAGGGAGACAGTGCTCTAACAGCCACCACAAAGAGTCATGCACAAAATAACACAGAGACAAGCTCTGGGACTCGGAGAATACTGAATGGGGGGGTGCCCCTCATAAGGGGATTTTTTTCAATGAACTGAAGAACTTGGGGTCATATATACACTTTGGGGAAATAAAGGGCAGGAAGGAGAACTGATTGGCTTATAATGGAGTCAAGGGAAGGAGGATTTCAACCAGAGGCTGGACTACCTGGGAGAGACCTAGATACAATGGGAGAAACTTCTCTCTATATATCTTCTATTATATCTACTAATTTTATCTAAGCTGAGATCATTGGGTACTTTAAGGTTTATTTTTCATTCTAGGACAAGGATTAGTCTGAGACTTCCCCAAAGGCAAGGTCCCAGAGGACAAAGGCAAATTTGGGGGTTCCATTGAACAAGGTCATCACACTTAAATCTGAATGCCAAGCCCTAGTTATAAACTCTAGATCTTAGAATTGATTCTAAAACAGAAAGTAAAGGTTTAAAAATAAAATAAAAAGTGTATAAGATCTTATGGGAATGATTGGTACCAACAGCAGGAAAAGGGATCCTTGAAGAGTTATCATTTTATTGGGGCTTTGAAGAGTAGGGAAGAATTCCATGGAGTAAGAGAGAGAGATGGTGAACCCTGGTGACACCCAAGTGATCTTAGAGAGGTAGAAAGTGTTGGTCTACCAGAAAGAAATCTGGACCTGGAGGCAAGAGAGACCAAACACTTAGCAGCTCTGGAGTCACCGGCAAATCACAACCTTTGGATACCTCAATGTCACCATCTATAAAATGGGAATCTATAATACCTACTTCATCCAGAGTTGCTCTAAAGTTCTTATGAAATAAGTTGATAATGATTGAGATATATGCTATTTGAATAATATTCCTTTTGTCTTTCTATCCAACATAGTCCTTTAGTAGGCACTACATATGTTATCTCATTTGAGTCTTACTTCTGTCAACCCTGTGAGGGATGTACTGTAACTCCCTGATATTATTATTCCCATTTTACAGGTGAGAACACCAAAAACACAAAGTCGAAGTCACTTGTCCAAAGTCACAAAGCTAGTAAAAGTCTAGGTTGGGAGTTGTACCCAGGTCTTTCTTGACCTAATCAACTGAACCAAAGGTGTCCAACAAACATGGAACATGTGGCCCACAACATGGCTTAATGTGATTAAAATGTAACTGGGAAATACTTAACAAAATAAATTAAATAAGATAAAGCATAATATTATATTTGAAAACTAGGTCAATAAGCAGGGATACCCTCAGGGATCCTTAGGTAAAGATTGGTGAACCCTGCTTCTATTTGATGTCAACACTTCTAGACTACCCAACTCACTGACTGAGTTTAAACTCTGTGACTCAATACATTCTTCTCTCACAGTGACTTCTGGGTTAGGATTATGGAGCCGATTAATTATTACTAGATTCTGGGTCAGCAAGATGGCAAAATGGAGAGAACACTGGGCCTAGGGTCATGAAGACCTGACTTCAAACCCGACCTCAGACACTTATTAGTTAGTGATCCTGGGCAAGTCACTTAACCTGTTGCCTCATTTTCCTCATCTGTTTCCTCATGAGCTAGAGAAGGAAACAGGAAACCACTGCAGCATCCTTGCCCAGAAAATCCCAAATGGTGCCACAACTGAAAAACAACTAATTTATGATGTTAAGAGGTGACAATAGGCTTATGTATTTGATAGTGGGTTAATATAAGATGGTGGTGGTGGTAGATATATTAATGGTTATAAGGTTGGAGATGGTAAGAATTTCCAGAAAGAATCAAGGCTAGATGCTAATAGTTTAGGCTAAACCAGCAAACGTGAAGAAAAAGAGACAGAGAATTATAATAGAAATAACCCTAAATTTGAAATGAGAGAATTTAGGTTGGAATCCCAAACATGACCTTGGGTAAGTCACTCTCTCTGCCCCTCAGGTTCCCAGGCTATAAAATCAAGAATTGGACTGGATGATCCCTAAAGTTCCTTCCAACTCAGACTTCTTTGATCCTGTGTTTTTTGTGACTCTTCAAGTATTTCCTGAATGAAGATACTTTTATAATGAGGTTATTTCTATTGCCAATGGGCTTATTTCTCGTTGTTGTTATTCAGTCATTTCAGATTCTCCATGCTCCATTTAGGGTTTTCTTGGCAAAGATAGTAAAGCAATTTGCCATTTTTTTTCTGCAGTCCATTTTACAGGTGAGGAAACTGAGGCACATAGGGTTAAATGACTTACCAGGATTACACAAGTAGTATTTGAGGTCAAATTTGAATTCAAATCCTCTTGACTCTAGGCCTGGCGCTCTGTCCAATGTACCACCTAGCTACTTGATTTAGGGGCTTCCTAATCACCACCATACTCCTTTAACAGACATTTCATACATACTGAGTTACATCCCAAAGATATGCAGCCTTTCACTTCCTGTCATAGTAGAAATTTCATTTGAAAGAAAAAAAAGATTGGGGGTGAGGGTGGGTAGGAGAGAAAACTTTGTTTTAGAAAAAGCTTCTCCAAGATATAGTAGAAAGAGACCAGGGATGGAAATCAGGAAATCTGAAATCTAGGGAATCACTTCCTCTTTCTAGGACTTAGTTTCCTCATTTGCAACCTGGAGCCTGTAGTCCTAGATAGGGTGTAATGTGAGATTCCATCCAATAACGTTAATGAAAAATCTCTGAATAGCTTAAAGAACCAGAAAGATATAGCTATAATTATTACATTACAAATAGCAAGTTTCAGTATTTATGGCAGCAATGAATTCAAATTAGTTTGGTGTAGTGATAATCCCAATAGTCTGGTAAGCAGGAGATTTGAGTTTTAGAACTACTTGTTGCATAAATTTGCTGTGTGACCTTAGACAAGTCACTTCTCTCTGGACTTAGTTTTCTCTTTTAAAAATGCTAAAGAGACTATATGTCCCTTGAGGGAATGGATAGTTATTTTTATCTTTCTATCAGAACTTAGTACAATCCCTGGTATATAGTGGGCACTTAAATACTTGGGTTTTTTTTCCTCATCTGAAAACTGAAGGGGTTGACTTAAATGACCTCCAAAGTTTAGTTCCAGGTTTTAAATTCTATAATTCTACTCCAAAATGTTATGAACTCTAGGGGCAGATGGGTGGCTTAGTACATAGAGCTCTAAGTCTGGAGACATGAGGTCTGGGGTTCAAATCTGTCCTCAGATACTTTCTAGCTGTGTGAGCCTGGCTAAGTCACTTAACCCCAATTACCTAGTCCTTACTGCTCTTCTGCAGTGAAACTGATAGTATCAGTTCTAAGACAAAAAGTAAGGATTTAAATAACAAACAAACAACAAAGTTATGCACTCAGTAGTTTTGCTTCACATACTGATGTCATGGCCACTCTAGATACTTTCAGGAGGGTATGACCAAAAGGGCAGTCAGATAGCACACTGGATAGAGTGCCACGCTTGGAGTCAAGAAGATTCATCTTCCTAAATTCAAATCTGGCCTCAGATATTTATTAACTGTGTGACCCTGGGCAAGTCACTTACTCCTGTTTACCTCAGTTTCCCCATCTGTCAAATGAACTGGAGAAGGAAATGGCAAACCACTCCAGACTCTGAGAAAACCCCAAGTGGGGTCATGAAGAGAGCCCAAGATGACTGAACAACAATGAATAACCATGGCCAAATCCTAGGTGATCAGAGCTCCACAGAATCTGTGGGTATGTCCCCTCCACACTCAGCTGCTTGGTCCAACAAATACAGTCAGTCACAGAACTATTTGGGGAGGTTTTTCAGCTTTCTAGGGCCTGGGTTTCAGGGTCTGCCATTCCTTGACTGGGGCTCTAAGCCAGAATATGCTTATTACCGGATAAGTAAAACTCCAGGCAGGGCTCCTGGTTGCTAAAGTGTGGGAAGTGAGCTAGCTCCATTGTTTCTACTTGTGTAGTGAAAAGGGCACAGAGGGCAATTAGCCAGCAATTAGCTTTAGTGTCAGGCCCTAAAGGAACATTAGCCCTTTTAAATACTGCCTGCATTTCCTGAAAAGACCATCTTTGAGAGCGCAGGGTGCCATATTGAATAAGAAGGTGTGTGGCAGACAGGATGCATGCTCTGTTGGGTTTTGTGGGCACCTGAGGGCTGGCGGCAAGAAGTGACATCTCTATGGTGGCACAGTGCAGGCGTGCCCGGCTTTACACAGTGGTTCCAGCTCCTCAGATTGGTGGAGGTGAGTGGAGGAATCCCAGGAATTAACACTGTCACACCTTTGGAAGGATTTTGAAGATCATCCTCTCTAAGCCCCTTGTTTTATGGGAGAGGAAGCCACCCCCCACAAGTGAATTAGCAGAAAATCATAAAGCTGAGATTTAACCTGAGTATCCCAGTTCCCAAGTTCAGCAGCTTTTCCCATTATAATCAATGGCTCCAAACCCACACAGGCTGCCTCATTTAACAGATATAGGTGACTCTGTCTTGCCTCCATTCCTAGCCTGTAAGCTTCCTGAGGTCAAGATTGTTTGTCTCACAAAGCACAAGATATATCTAATTATCTAATTCATTTTACCAAATAATAACTACTTCATTTTACCAAATAATAACATTGTAATAATAACCCACATTGACACAGCGCTTTAAATTACTTTATATATGTTATTTCATTGGCCTTATCCCCCACAGACTACGTTAGGTTCTGTGGGTACCAGCACAAAAACAAAATGGCCCCAGTCCTCAAGGACTTTCTTCCTTATATTTAGGGCTAGAGGGGGAAGGGGCACAATGAAGAAATGAAATAGGAGATATAAATGGTAGGGCTAGAATTTCTGCCCAGGCCTTCTGGTAAGGCATCATAGGATGGTAAAGAGAGCATCAGAGCCTCTGGATTTGAATTTGGACTCAGGCACTTACTATCTGTGGGATTCTCTTAGGCAAGTTACATTTTTCATCATCTGTAAAAATGAGGAGATCAGACAAGATCTACTAAAGTCCCTTCTAGCTCTAACAGTTTGAATGGTTCTTATGAGCCCATAATTTAACCCCAACCTTTCAGGAGCTGTATCCACTGTATAAAAGTACAGCCCCCATCAGTGAGTCTCTTTGAACTAGGCGAACTCAAAGGTCCCTACCAGCTCTAATGATCTATGTGATTCTTATGAGCCCATAACTAAACTCTAACTTTTTAGAAGTCATAGCCACTGCAACTGCATAAAGTGGGATATTCCCAGGAGCCCCCATCAGTGGGTCCCTTTGCACTAAG
Organism: Monodelphis domestica; assembly: GCF_027887165.1. NCBI lineage: Eukaryota > Metazoa > Chordata > Mammalia > Didelphimorphia > Didelphidae > Monodelphis > Monodelphis domestica. The sequence goes on from NC_077227.1 coordinate 317,270,613, forward strand.
TGAACTCAATGGTTCTTTCCAGCACTGTGTATCTATGCTTCTATGACTAAAAGTCTAATTGCTTCATTACTTTTCCATCCTGCATTTCCTTCCTCTTTTTGGACTTTCTTTTAAATTAAAAAGTTTTTTTTAATTTTTTAATTTCATCAAAATATTTTATCCTCAGTAGTGGGGTCCACGTACATGTCCATCTTTGTATCCCCAGTGTTTTGGTCACAGGGCCCTACGCAGAGCAAGTAGAACAATAGATACCATACTGAACTTGGAATTAGGAAGACCACCTTCAAATTCTGCCTCAGATACTTATATCAGGGGAGATAACATGTCTAAATAGAAGTAAATACAAACTATTTGGAGAGGGGGGAGTGAAGAGGAAGAGGCACAATGAAGGAATAAGTGACAAATCACTTTACTTCTCCATGCCACTATTTCCTCACCTATAAAATGTCAGTAGTAATAGCCCTTAACTCCCACAGTGTTCTTACGAGGAACAAGTGAAATGACATTGTAAAGCACTTTGCAGACTTTAATGCACTATATAAATTAATTACTAATAAATGTTTATTTAATGAATAAATGAATAAATGTTCAGTAATATAGGATTTCCATGTATAGAAAACTTCAATTAACCAAGGCCCACTGAACTGAATTAAAATCTAATCAAATCAGTAAAGGTTCACAGAGGCAGGCCTATTTGACCTGAGCCCAATAGACCAGAAACTGAAACTAATATCCAATATTTTTGCCTACTCAAGGCAAAGAAGTTAATGGTAAGAAAATAAGGTTAGTATCAGAGGTTCTCTCCAATAATTCTCTCTTGGGACATGTCCTGGACTTTAGCCCTATCACTTCCCTATTCCTTTCCCATAATCCCTAGTCCTGGAAAGGCAAGGAGAGACAGTCAACATGGAACTTTAGAATTTGAAGGACCTTTGAAATGTAATCTGACCTGTCTTTTATAGGTAGGGACATGGAAGTCCACAGAGGGGAACAGACCTGTTCAAAGCCAAACAGATAGCCATTAGCTTCTGATCCAGGGTCATCAAATTTAGAATTCAAAAGGATTTTAGAGGCAATTAAGCAATTAAGGAGCAAATATTAAACAAGGACTTCAACCTTCTTCTTGCTATTCCAAACTTCTGTACAAAATACTTTACATGTCTTATTTCCTCCAGCTCTACAAGAGCCCTTTAATGCAAGGGTTGTCGTTTTCATTTTACAGCTGGGAAAATAGAGGCCCAGAGCAGGGTGTGACTTGCCAGAGATCATGTATCATCAGACCTGTGCCAAAAATTCACAACTTCTGACTTCATGGAGGGTCCAATTTTCTACCATACTAGAAGTAAATTATCTGTGTTACAACTAAAATTATTTCAAGAGATTAATTATACCAGTTTGTTGGTTAGGCCAGCATCTCAACCAATTAAGTGACACAGAGGAACTTCTGGATAAATGTGGCGGCACTCTAGATGCAGGACTCTTCCTTTCCTCACCACCTACAAATATCGACTACCTCAAAAAGCAAAAAAAAAAAAAAACTCACATGAATGAAGGGACTCCACAGTAGGGTGCAGCATTGAAGGTATGTGGGATTTGGGCATTTCCACACCGTAAGGGGGTGAAAAAGTTTCCACCAAAATGTGAGCTGATCCACCCCACCTACAGAGCCACAGCCAGAGCCAGCATGCACTAGAATCAGTGAATGAGTGAGGGACACCTCTGGAGTGAGTGAGGGGCACATCTGGGTCCTTGGCAGCTGACTGAGACTACCAAGAACCTACCCCTGAGAGCAGATAGACCTGAGGCCCCAGCAGGCTCAGGAGCACAGACTGTGGGCACTGACAGGGAGATAGAAAAGTGAGGTATAGCAAACAGTGAAAGCTGCAGAGACTCAAGAGCTGGCCTCAGCCAAAATCCTTGCTCCTTAGCTCCATACACAGAGAGCCTGCCCATCTCACTCATATTTCTAACTGGAAAAGGAAAGAAAAACCACCACAGTAATGGCAACCAGTGCCCAGGAACAACACCTTCCCAACACCAAGAAAAACAAGAAGAAGGGGTTGGTCCTGGATAATTTTTCTGGAGGAAAAACCCAGGCTACAAAGAAAATAGAAGAGGAAATGCAAATAAATGCACAAAAACCTTCCAAAAAATAGAAATTGTCCACAGGCTCTTGAAGAATTTAAATTGGAGCTTATCAAAAAGATGGAAGCCTTCTGGCAAGAAAAATGGGAAATAGTTCACAAAGAAAACAAAAACTCCCAATTGGAGGAACAGCTGGAAGCCACAAAAAGCAGGATAGGCCAAACCGAAAAGGAAAATCAGTCCTTAAAGTCCAGAATTGGGCAATTGGAATCCAATGATCTTGCAAAATAGCAAGCATTAATAAAGCAAAGTCAAATAGAAGAAAACATAAAATATCTCACTGAAAAGATGATGGATCAGGAAAACAGAGCACACAGAGAAAATTTGAGAATCATTGGTCTACCTGAAAAGCCAAAAATAAACAGAAATCTTGACATCATACTACAAGAAATTATCCAAGAAAACTGCCCTGATGTTCTTGAACAAGGGGGCAAAATAGACATTGAAAGGGTTCATAGAACACCCTCTACACTAAATCCTCAAAAGACAACTCCCAGGAATGTAATTGCCAAATTCAAGAGCTTCCAAGCTAAGGAGAAAATTTTACAAGAAGCCAAAAAGAAACAATTCAGATATCAAGGAGCACCAATCAGGATTACACAAGATCTGGCAGCTTCCACACTAAAGCTTGGCATATGATATTCAGAAAGGCAAGAGAATTGGGTCTTCAACCAAGGATCGACTATCCATCAAAACTGACTATATACTTCTAGGCGAAAGTTTGGGCATTCAACAAAATAGAAGATGTCCAAGTATTTGTAAAGAAAAGACCAGAACTAAGTGGAAACTTTGATATCCAAATACAAAGATCAAGAGAAACATGGGAAGGTAGATAAGAAAAAGAGGGAAAAGGGGAGAAATGTTTTTTTATTCAAACTTTCTTCTTTAAGGGTTTCAATAAGATCAAATTATTTATATTAGTATATGGGGAAAATGTTATTTGTAACTCTCAAAATATATATTCACTATAATAGTATTTAGAGGAATCATTCACAGGAAGAGATTGGGGTAATAAGTGATATAAGATGATATGCAAAAAAAGAAAAAGGGAAGGGGGAATCGAAGATGGCATCAAGAGATACTTGAAGAAATAAAATAAATAGGATAATCTTTATCACTCAAAGATACACATGGGAAGGGGAGGAGAAGAATACTCTTATAAGAAGGAGAGGAAGAGAGTGTTAATAGGTAATACTTAAACCTTACTCTCAGTGAAATCAGTTCTGACAGGGAAGAGCATCTAGATCCATTGGGTTATTGAATTCTCTCTTACAGGGAAAGTAAGGAGGGAAAACTAAGGGGGGCAGGGAGTACAAAAATGGAGGGAAAGAGAGGGGAAAGGGAACTTAACAGACCCTAAAAAATAAGAAAGGAACAAAAAGGGAGGGGGAAGAAAGGGAAGCTTATTAAGGGTGGGGATTAGGGGGACTGATTAAAAGCAAACCACTGGTTTAAAATGATATAGCAAAAGAAAGGACAGAACTAGGAAAGAATATCAAATGGCAATCATAACTTTGAACATGAATGGGATGAACTCACCCATAAAATGAAAACAAGAATATTCATAGCTGTGCTCTTTGTGGTGGCAAAAAAAAAATTTGGAAAATGAGGGGATGCCCTTCAATTGGGGAATGGCTGAAAAAATTGTAGTATATGTTGGTGATGGAATACTATTGTGCTCAAAGTAATAATAAACTAGAGGAATGACCTCCAGGAAGTGATGCAGAGGGAGAAGAGCAGAACTAGAAAAACATTGTACACAGAGACTGATACACTGTGGTACAATCAAATGTAATGGACTTCCCCATTAGTGGCAATGCAGTGATCCTGAACAACCCTGAGGGATCTATGAGAAGTTTTTTTTTTTTTTAAATGTCAAGAGAATGAAATTTTATTTAGGATTGAGTCCATACAGCTTTAGCTTCATAAATAATTCAATACTTAATAGACCTTCCTTCCATCTTCCAACATATTGATGAATAACATTGAGTTATAATTATTCTTTTTGCATGCAAGTTCTAGTGAAAAACACTTAAGATCCTACTAAAGTTTAACAATCTTAAAGGGGAGAAAAAAGTTTTACAACTACATCAGACATCGATTTGCTTTTTTTTCCTATGAATTAACATGATTACATTTATCTTCTTTAGAAATGCACTGAGGCTGTCCGATGAAGCTGTTTACAAGTTATCATAATCATCGTCATCTTCATGTTTTCTTTTCAAAGCATTTGGTGACTCAACTGGGGTATTCTGGGATACCACATTAGTAGTGATGAGGATGTTTTTTTGCCCCATCAGAGAATGGTTAATCATAACATTCTGAACAGCAGGAGCTGCTGGAGCAGCTGGCTTGGCACTCATTTCATTACCTGGTATGGGAACAGCAGATTGGGAGGGTGGCATCTGCACAGCAAACCTTTGATTTTGTGGTGGCCCTGATGCAGGGGTTCTAGCTTTATTTGGAGCAGCAGCTGGCTGGGCAGGTGGGTTGCCCAAAGTAGGAGTGTTGGGTCTGCTGATAACAGCACCAACATGCAGGTGAGGAACGGTTATCCTTCCAGCTGGAGCAGGCCCCTTTTCTGATAAAGGCTTAAGCCTGTAGTTTGGTGCTGTTAAACAGTATCTTTTGGGTGGCAGAAAGAACACTATCCACATTCAGAGGAAAAACTGTGAGAGTAGAAACACTGAAGAAAAACAACTACTTGATTGCATGGGTCGAGAGGGATATGGTTGGGGATGTAGACTCTAAATGAACATCTAAATGAACATCCAAGTGCAAACATCAACAACATGGAAATAGGTTCTGATCAAGGACACATGTAACACCCAGTGGAATTGCGCGTCAGCTACTAGAAGGGTCGGGGTAGTGGAGGGAGGGATAGAATATGATTCTTGTAAACAAGGAATAATGTTCTAAATTGACCAAATAAAATTAAAAACACACACACAGACAAAAATTAAATTAAAAAAGTGACACAGGTCAATGGCCTTCTCTCAATGGCCAGAGACCCTGAATTTGGTCAGGCAGCTCAATAAATAGGGTTTTAGGAGCTTATTATTCAGTCCCATCCCCCCTTGAAGGACTCCTCTAATTGGTAAACAGCCAGTTAAGAGTCCACCAAACTATCCAGTCCTCCCCATTCTCATGTCATGGGGGATATATACATGGGAAAACAACCCTACTCCCCTTCACTTATTTTTTTCTAACCTTTACCTTTCGTCTTAGAATCAATACCATCTATTGGTTCCAAGGAAGAAGAATGGTAAAGGTTAGGCAATGGGGGTTAAGTGACTTGTCCATGGTGACACATAGTTTAGAAGTGTCCGAGGCCAGACTTGAATCCAGAATCTCTAGTCTCTGGTCCTGGCCCTCTAATCATGGTGCCACCTAGATGCCTCCTTCCCCTCCATTTATTAACCAAATTCTTTTTTTTTTAAAGGAAGACATTCCTAAAAATTCCTAAGAACATAGAAAATGCAAAAAACAGTAGACCAAATGAAATCTATGGTCCAGATCACAGGCACAGAAATACATGGTAATTCTCCCTAACATACAGTAATTGAGACCTTTACATCCAGGGATATAAGAATATGAACAGTGTATATAGACAGTACGTGAAAAACAAATTCTCATGTTGGATGCATTAGAAACCTTGAACTTGGGAGTCAGGAGACTTGTGTTCAAATCCCATCTGTGACACATAAATTTGGACAAAGTCACTTGTACTCTCTCCCCTCAGTTTCTTCATTTGTAAAATAAGTGTGTTGGATTCTATGTTTCTAAGGCTTCTTCCAACTTTGACAGTCTAGGTTCTGAGATCATTTTCTACACGTTTATTCTTGGATGCTGCAAAATTTCCCAGGATGGCAATATTCCCTAATCGCTGAGAGCAAGAAGCTGGAGGGGAATGAGGGCTACTGCCAAGCCCCTTCTACTGCTGAGGCTGATTCCAAGGTGTGAAAAGGCAATCAAGAAGGAAGGTCCTGGCAATACAAAGGTGTGAAAAGTGGAATTTTCTCATTAAACCAGCAATGCATCCAGGCTATTGTTGATGCAAACCATTGGCACAGAAAGTGGGTTTAGAGGGAGACCCTTGTAAATTGCTTTATCAGTTTGGAAAGAGCCACTGTTTTCCCTGAAGGAGATTCAGGAAGATTTTGTTGTTGTTGCTATAGTTCTTTAACATTCCAGTTTGACATTCCAAGATGCCTTCACACAGTAAATATGGAAGCAAATAGGAGAAGAAGGAAGGAAGGAAAAAGCATTTATTAAGTACTTACTATTTGCCAGGCACTGTGCTAAGTGTTTTACAAATATTATCTCATTTGATCCTCAAAACTACCTAGATTGGTGTTCTTATTATCCCTATTTTACAGAAGAGGGGAAAAAAAACTAAGGCAGAAAAAAGTAAATGACTTTACCAGGGTTACTCAGTTAGTAAGTGTCTGAGGCTAGATTTGAAATGAGGTCTTCCTAACTCCAAGTCCTGCATTCTTATCCACTAACCTTGCTAGCTAGCATGGTACCAGTTGAGGATACCCCAGATGTTAGGCATGTAGTAGGTGTTCAGCAAATTCACTAAAAGATTCTGAAGAGTTGGAGGAGATTAATCTTGTTGAAAGACATCTAGTACATTCTAAGCAAAATTTCTCCCTATAGTACAGAAGAAAGAACATTGGTTCTGGAAAGTGGATTTTTTGTGACATTCTCCAAGTCTCCTCACACACTTTTCTTCCTCTCCAATAAAGGGGCTGGATTAGATGGGTTCTGTGGTCCCTTCCTACTCTAGATGTCCAAAGGGTAAGTCAGCATCCCAGTGTTCCAATGTTTGTGTTTTCAGTTAGCACAGCATTGTTCCCTGAGGAATAAAGCCTTTGGCCTTTGGGACCCAAGAATAGAAAAAGCTGAAACAAAGACTCATCTAGATCACCTGTAGAAACTTTGCTCCTTCCAGCAATACAGTGATCCAGGGCAATTTGGAAGGACTTACGACAAAGAATGCTTTCCACCTCTAGAGAAAGAACTGGTGGAGTCTGATCAAAGTAGATTAAAGCAAACTATTTTTCTGCTTTAGTTTATTTGTGTTTTATTTGAGGGGTTTGGTTTTATACAAGTATTCTCTTACAATAATGACCAATATGAAAATGTTTTACATGATCATACATGTATAACCCAGATCAAGTTGTATGGAATCTTGGGGAGGGGAGAAAGGAGACAATTTATATCTTGTGGTTTTGGAGATCATGTGTTGGAAATGATTGTTTCAGGGGCAGCAAGGTGGCCCTGTGGATTGAGATCCAGGCCTAGAGATAGGAGGTACTAGATTCAAATATGACTTCAGACACTAGCTATGTAACCCTGGGCAAGTCACTTTAACTGCCACCCTCTTTTCTGCCTTGGAACCACTATGATGGAAAATAAGGGTTTTGGTTTTTTTTTTTTTAAAGAAGAAAATTTCTCTATGCTTAGAAAGACCCCAAAATATTACAGAATTGGAAAGATGGTAGGGAGCTCAGGAGCCAAGTAGTCTAACTTATATATGAAAAGAATCCCCATTAGAACATACTTGACAAGAGAACATCTAGCTTCTGCTTAATAACCTCTAAGAAAGGGGAACTTACCAGTTCAAGGTAGCCCATTCCACTTGTAGACAGCTCTAGGAAGTTCTTTCTGACACTAAGTCTAAATCAGCTTTTTTCAACTCCCATCTTTTGCTGCTGGTTCATCTCTCTGGGGTCAAGAAAAACCATTCTAATCCTCTTCCACATCACAGTCCTTCAGATATTTGAAAGCAGCCATCATGCCCCACTCTCCTCTCACCCCAATCTTCTCTTCTCCACAATAAACATACCCAACTCTTCTTTTTTAAAGGCCTTACCTTCCATCTGTGTATTGGTTCCAAGGCAGAAAATTAGTAAGGGCTAGACAATGGGAGTTAAATGACTTGCCCAGGATCCCACAGCTATGAAATATCTGAGACCAGATTTCTGAGGCCAAATGGCTTCCCGTGCCCAAGCCTGACTCTCAGTCCACTGAGCCAAATAACTGCCTATGCCCAGTTTTTCTGGTGGATTCCAAGCTAAACATGCTCAGTTCCTTCTGTCTAGAAGCATAGATAAGATGTTGACATAAGCACAATATGAAGGAGAATATGACATGTAAATTAGATGGACAGTGGTCTAAGAAGTCTGAAGAAGTATCACTCTCTGCAGAAGATATGATGACAAAACTCAAGAATCCTAAAAAACTAGCTGAAATAATTAATAACTTTAGCAAAATTGCCAAATATAAAATAAGTCCATATACATCATTAGCATTTCTATACATTACCAATACAATTCAATAGCAAGAAATAGAAACAGAAATTTCATTTAAAATAACTCTAGATAGTATAAAATACTTGAGAAGGTACATACCAAGACAAACACAGAAATTATATGAACACAATTACAAAACACTTTTCACACAAATAAAAGTAAGATCTAAATAATTGGGAAAATATGAGCTAATATAATAAAAATATGACAATTTTACTTAAATTAATTTACATATTCAGTGCCATACCAAAAATTATTTTATAGAATTAGAAAAAATAATAACAAAATTCATTGGGAAGAACAAAAGGTCAATAAAATTAAAGGCATTAATGAAAAAAAATGTGAAGGATTGATGGCCTAGCAGTACCAAATACCAAACTATACTATAAAGCAATAATCAAAACAATCTGGTATTGGCTAATAAAAAGAATGGTGGATCAATGGAATAAATTAGATACACTATTTACAGGAGTAAATGACCATAGCAATCTAGTATTTGATACATCCAAAGATTCCAGCTTTGGGGATTAAAAACTTACTATTTAACATTGCTAGGAAAACTAGGAAACTATGGCAGAAACCATTTAGACTAACATCCTATACCATGATAAGGTTAAAATGGGTACATGATTTAGACATAAAGGGAGATACCATAACTAAATTAGGGGATATAGAATAGTTTACATTTTACATCTGTAGAAAAAGGAATTTATGATCAAAAAAGAAATAGAAAGATTACAAGATGTAAAATTAATTATTTGATTACATTAAATTTTTAAGTTTTTGTACAAACAAAACTAATGTAACCAAGATTAGAAGGGAAACAACAAATTGGGGGGAAATTTATAACAAATTTCTCAAAAAAGGTCTCATTTCTCAAATATATAGTAAAGTAAGTCAAATTTATAAGAATACAAGCCAATTGACAAATAATCAAAGGATCAGTTTTCAGATGAAAAAATCAATAATCATATGAAAAAATGTCCTAAATCACTCTTGATTATAGAAATGCAAATTAAAACAACTCTGAGGTACCCCCTCACACCTATCAGATCGGCCAATATGACATTTAAAAAAGTGATAAATGTTGGAGGAGATATGGCAAAATTAGGATATTAACACATTGTTGGTGGAATTGTGAACTGATCCAACTATTCTAGAGGACAATTTGATATAACTTACTCCATTTTACTTCTCTCTCCCCATTTTTCTTAGTACAATCCTCTTTTTCAGCCCTAGTTTTTTGAACATATCATCTTAAACAGCTTACTTCAACACCCCCTGTCTATGTATACCTCTCCTAACTACTATGATAATGATAATTTCTAAGAGTTACAGATATCATCTTTCCCTATAGGATTATAAACAATCTGATCTTATTGAAGCTTTAGTAAATTTTTTCTTTCTTATTTGCTTTTTTATGTTTCACTTGTATTTTATATTTAGACATCAAATTGTTTAAGTCTGGTCTTTTCTTCAGGAATGCCTGGAAATCTTCCATTTTATTAAATAACCACACTTTTCCTTGAAAAAGTATAGTTAGTTTTGATGGGTGAGTGATTCCTGTTTATAAACCCAGTACCCTTGCCTTCTAGAATATCATATTCCATTCCTTTTGATTTTTCAATATGGAAGCCACTAGATTCTGTGTAATCCTGCCTGAGGCTCCATGATATTTGGATTGTTTCTTTCTGTCTGTTTGCAACATTTTCTCCTTGGCATGAGAACTCTTGATCTTGGTTATAACATTCCTAGGAGTTGTCATTTGGGGATTTATTGCAGGAGGTGATCTGCACATTCATTCTATTTCTATTTTACTCTCTTGTTCAAGAATATCAGGGCAGTTTTCTTTGATAATTTTTATGATATCTAGGTTTTTGTTGTTATTGTTGTTCATGACTTTCAGGTAGTACCATAATTCTTAAATTGCCTCTCCTAAATTTATTTTCTAGGTCAGTTGTTTTTTCAATGAGATATTACATATTTTATTCTATTATTTCATTCTTTTGATTTTGTTTTGTTTCTTGATGTCTTGTGAAGTAATTAACTTCCATTTATCCAATTATAATTTTTAAAAACTAAATTTCTTCCATGGCCTTTTGATTCTCCTTTTCCTTTTTGTCCCTTCTCTTTTTCATGGAACTCTTTTCTTCACTGGATTTTTTTTACCTCTTTTTCCAGTTGACTAATTTTGCTTTTTAAGCTGTTATTTTCTTTTTGTATTACTTTCATTTCTCTTTCCATTTTCTTCAACCTGTCTTATTTTATTTTTGAATTCTTTTTTTAAGTTCTTCCAGAGCTTGAAACCAATTGCCATTATTTTTTTAAAGTTTCACATGTGGTTGCTTGAATTTCACCATCCCCTGTTGGTTCTGTGCTTTGCTATTTGTCCCCATAGAAATTTTCAAGTGTTAAATGTTTCTTCTGCTGTTTGCTCATTTCCCCAGCCATTTTCTGCCTGTGGCCTGGGAATTCTGAAAGCTGCTTGCTGACTCTGTTTCCTTTGCTGCTGGCTTGCTGGGTTCAGAAATATGAGCTATTTTGCTATGAGACTAGGTCTGCACTGCAGTAGGGCAGGCTTGAAATGGCTCAGCCCTATGGACTTCCAGGTCTCACTATGGGTTGGTGCCAGGACCTGGAACTTCAAAGTGTGGGTCACAAATACTCTTTTTCTCGTATAGCCTGCATCCTGGAATCCTGAAGTTAGCCTATGTCCAATTTCAGAAGCTAGAGTATTTGGGAGGAGGAGGAGTGGGAAGATTGGTTTGGAAGGATTATCAGAGCAATTTAGACTTTTGCTGCTACTAAGCTACCATCTTGGCTCTTCCTGACCCCCCCCCTCCACCTAGGGCAATTTGGGACTATGTCCAAAAGGCTATAAAATTGTGCATACCCTATGATCTTTTCATTACAGGATATATCTTTTAAGTCTGTATCCTAAGGAGGTTTTAAAAAGAGGAAAAGGGCTTGATTTCACAAAAAAAATTTATAGCAGCTCTTTTTATGGTAAAAAGAATTATAAATGGAGGGGATATCCATCAATTGAGAAATGGATAAACAAATTATGGATAAAACATCATCATGATGGAATACTATTGTGCTATAAGAAATGATGAGCAGGATGATTTCAGAAAAAAAGAGACCTACATGAACTGATGCAGTGTGAAATAAGTAAAAGCAGGAGGATATTGTACACAGTAACATCAATATTGTACAATGATCTACTGTGAAAGACTTACTATTATCAACAATACAAGGAACCAAGACAAAGAACGCTATCCACCCCCAGAGAAAGAACTCTTGGAGACAGATCAAAATATAGTATTTTTCACTTTAGTTTATTTGTTTGTATTTGGGGAGGTTGGTTTTATATGAGTATTCTTTTACTACAATGACCAATATGGAAGTATGTTTTGCATAATAAATGTAAAACCCAGATCAAATTGCTTACCATTTCCTTGGAAGGGAGGAAGGGAGATGATTCAGATTTTATAATTTTGGGGAAAATATGTTGGAAATTGTTCTTACTTATAATTGGAAAAATAAAATATCATAGGTGGGGAGAAGAAATCTGAAGAAGTAAGGACCATTTAGAGCTGGAAATAATAAGAAATAATTCACAGAAGAACCAGCACCTGAAATAGGCTTTGTAGGATGGGTAGGAGTAAAAGCCAGAGAGGAAAAGAGCATATCTCAGGTTTGAGAAACTGTGTGTGTGTGTGTGTGTGTGTGTGTGTGTGTGTGAGAGAGAGAGAGAGAGAGAGAGAGAGAGAGAGAGAGAGAGAGAGAGAGAGAGAGAGAACAAAATCAAGAATGAGGCAGAAATACCAATTTGGGATAAAGAGGAAAAGGCCAATGATGTCTGGTGGGATAAGACTAGAGATACTGCAGCAAAGTGACATTAAGTTTTGAGTAGAAGGTAGGGGCTGCCTGGTCCTATGGATATGGTAAAAGGCAAGATATTTAATCTATCTGACCTGGTAACTCTTCTAGTTGATGGCAAGAGTTGTTAGCAATGGCAGTGATGGCCATGATGGCCATGAACCTAGTAATGTTCATAATTAATGGTGACAGTAATAATAGTGATATTAATAGTGATTATTGTGATGACAATAATAAAGAATAGTGATGACCACTATGAGATGGGATAGTGAAAGGTACATAGAATGTGGATTAGACACTAGATTTGTGGATGGGAAGACCTGAATTCAAATCACATATTAGCTGTGTGATCCTGGGCAAATCTGTTAAATTCCCTGTGCCCTAGTTTTCTGATTTGTAAAATGGGAGAAGGGAAGAAGGGGGAGACTCTGCAGCAGTTAAGGTCCCTTCTAGCTATAAATCTCTGCTCTGATGATGGTGGCAGTGATGTGATAATAATGGTGACTATGGGCATATGACAGTGCATAGCAGTTCCCTTACCCTCTCATTCCGGAGATTTACTGATGCCAGCATAAGATGGTGATTTACTAAAAACCATTATCTCCAATAACAGGAAAAATTCTTGAGAAATGGAAACCATTATTCTTTTCTGTAAACTGAGGACAGTTCCTTGCACATAGTAGTCACTACATAAATGTTTATCGAACTGACCAGCCCTACCTACTTTGCAGCATGGTTACAAGGATCAAATTAAACAAAATGCCAGTCCCTTGAAAAAGTATGATGTGCTTTGCAAATGTAGTGAGTGATAATAACAAAAGCTGACATTTATATGGCTGGTTTCCAAGAACATTCCTCTCCCCATTAACCCTTTGGGAACAGGTACTAAGAGTATGATTCGCTTGATTTTGCCAATGAGAATGCCAAAGGTCAGAGAGGTCAACCAGCAGAGTTAGAGGTAGAATTCCAATCAACTTGTCTTTCTGGACTCCAAGTCTGGTGTTGCTTCCATTATAGCACACTGCAGGGGATGGACACTGTATCTGTAATCCAAGGACTAGGCCTAGATAAGTGTGAAGAAGCTTATTGCCACAGTATTGGTCACCAGGAAGTGATTTTTTGAAAAAGATAGTTATCTACCTTAGGGAGTAGGGAAAGGGAAGGAGGGAAGAAGAGAATTTAGAACTCAAAAATGTTAGAAAACAAATGTTAAAAAAAGTCCTTAAATCCAACCTTCTATCTTAGAATCAATACTGTGTATGGTTCCAAAGCAGTAAGGGCTAGGCACAATGGGAGTTAAGTTACTAACCCAGGGTCATACAGCTACCAAGTGTCTAAGACTAGATTTCAACCCAGGATCTCCCATCTCTGGGTCAGACTCTTAATATGCTAATCCTCCTTGCTGTTCCCTTCACCATAGAATTTTGATCAGGAAGACATCATGTCAATTGTCTAGTCCAACCTATTAATTTATAGATACATTAGAGAACTAACAGGAGTGACCAGTGTGGCCCAAGGTCATATAGGTGGTAAATAGCCAAGATGGAATTTGTACCCTGGTTTTCTGACTCTAAATCCAATACCTGTTCCTCTGTGCCCCACTGCCTCAGGCCCAATTTGCTGAGCCAAGGTGGAGACCTAGACAGGCAGCCCTTTCTCCACAGAAGCCCAAAGCAGCTGGCACAGCCTCAGGCAAGGCCCAGGTACCATGGAGACAGCTCATCAGAGAGGAAGAGCTAGAAGAAAAATGCCAGGCTCTGTATCCCTTCAGGCAGAGCTGATGCCACCTGCTTCCTATCCCCTGCCCCCCATTCTCAGACATGGCCCTCCCATGCACAAAAACATCCACTGTGCCACCTTCAACGTCATTCCTCCTTACTCCCTCTAAGAAGCAATTGGAACCAAGTTTGAAGACTTTACCGGTTAGGCCAGGGGAAAGTATGTTATTATCTCAATTCTGCTATCTGGGGATTCTGTAAGATGTCAATGCAAAGTCCAAAATCTTCTAGATCCTTTAGATCTTTTTTTTAATTGAAAATTTTCATTTAATTAAATAATTTAGAATATTTTACCATGGTTACATGATTTACATTCTTTCCCTCCTCATCCCAACCCCTTTAGCCAATGAAAAATTCCACTGGGTTTTACATGTGTCATTGTAGATCCTTTAGATTTCATGAGGTTACCCCCATCAACTCCAAGTGATCCCTTCTCAGAGGATTGACTAGAACACGTTCTCTCAATTCACTGCTCAATTGAATCCTGGCCTTTAATTCCCACATTGGTTTCATACAGGCTCTAAAAGGGCATGACCAAACCCCTCAGCCAGGCACTGTGCTAAATAAAGCCAAGACCCAGAAAGAGCAAATGAATGACCCAAAGTGATTCAGGCAAGAAATAACAGAGCCAGGATTCTGGCCCAAGTCTTTTAACACCAAATCCTCCACTCTTGATACATCACACTGCCTCTGCTTTCATTGGTACAACGTTCCCCATTGCTCCTAGTTCTGCCCTCTAAGACCAAGCAGAAGAAACATCATCCCACTCCATTCAAAGTCCTGTGAATATATAAAAGCATGTTGTTGTTATTATTTGTACCTTTGTTTTCAAAGAAGAAGACCAATAACAACACAAGGTAGTGTCTGGACTTATTCATGCATTGGATTTTTTTGTTTTGATTTGATTCTTTTAATTGAAAGATTTTACTTAATTAATTTAGAATATTTTTCCATGGTTACATGATTCATGTTCTTTCCCTCCCCTCCTTTCCTGCCCTCCCCCCATATCCGACATGCAATTCCACTGGGTTTTTCTTCGGTCATTGATCAAGACCTATTTCCATATTATTGATTTTTGCACTGGGGTGATTGCTTAGAGTCTACATCCCCAGTCATATCCTCATCGAATCATGTGATCAAGCAGTTGTTTTTCTTCTGTGTTTTTATCCCCACAGTTTTTCCTCTGGATGCGGATAGGGTCCTTTCTCATAAGTCCCTCAGAATGATCCTGGATCATACACTGCTGCTAGTAGAAAAGTCCATTACATTCGATTGTACCACAGTGTAATGTCTCTGTGTACAATGTTCTCCTGGTTCTGCTCCTTTCACTCTGCATCACTTCCTGGAGGTTGTTCCAATCTCCATTGAATTCCTCCACTTTATTATTCCTTTGTGCACAATAGTATTCCATCACCAACATATACCACAGTTTGTTCAGTCATTCCCCAACTGAAGGGCATCCCCTCATTTTCCAATTTTTGGCCACGACAAAGAGTGCAGCTATGAATATTCTTGTACATGTCTTTTTCCTTATTGTCTCTTTGGGATACAAACCCAGCAGTGCTATGGCTGGATCAAAGGGCAGACAGTCTTTTATCGCCCTTTGGGCATAGTTCCAAATTGCCCTCCAGAATGGTTGGATCAGTTCACAACTCCACCAGCAATGAATTAATGTACCTACTTTGCCACATCCCCTCCAGCATTCACTGCTTTCCTCTGCTGTCATGTTGGCCAATCTGATAGGTGTGAGGTGATACTTCAGAGTTG
Source organism: Monodelphis domestica (assembly GCF_027887165.1). NCBI lineage: Eukaryota > Metazoa > Chordata > Mammalia > Didelphimorphia > Didelphidae > Monodelphis > Monodelphis domestica. The sequence goes on from NC_077227.1 coordinate 317,286,505, forward strand.
TTTTGATGCATGCATTGGATTTAGGTAAGGTAGTGTTGCACAAAGTCTTCTGGCCTCACTCTCTTTTGGAGTCATCCAAGTCCAGTGTCAAGACAAAAGTCAAAACGACTGGTAATGCATGTAAAACCCAGTGGAACTATTTGTTGGCTGCAGGAGGGGGATGGGAGAAGGGGAGGGAAAGAACATGAATCATGTAACCATGAAAAAATATTCTAAATCAATTAATTAAATAAAAAATTTCGAATTAAAAAAAAAAACACTGGTGATGGCCCAGGATGTAGTGGATGACCTTAGCATCCTCGATGTCTGGCCAAGGTCTATTCACTCCACAATGTCTCCTTCAGCCTTCTTTATGAGCATCAGAATTAATTGTTCTCATCTTGAAAACATATATCTTGTCTCATCTTGTTCAGCACTTGAAACCATTTATCATGTGTCTCCTGAATCTTTTCTATGTTAAACATCCCCACCCCCTTCAACTGATCCATATATAGTAAGGTGTTGGATCGTACTCCAATTCCTTTGGATGCATTTTTCTGGACACCCTTGTCCCTCTATAAATATAACCTCCACAGGGGCAGCTGGGTTGCTCAGTGGATTGAGAGCCAGGCCTAGAGATGGGAGGTCCTAGGTTCAAATCTGGCCTCAGACACTTCCCAGCTGTGTGACCCTGGGCAAGTCACTTGACCCCCATTGCCTAGCCCTTTCCGCTCTTCTGCCTTGGAGCTAATACACAGTATTGGCTCCAAGACAGAAGGTAAGGGTTTAAAAAAATAAATTAAATAAATAAATAAATATAACCTCCAGGAAATGATAGACTCAAGATGCAGAATGAAATGTACATTTTCCCACCCCACCCCTGCCCATGACCCATATGGGAATTGCTTTTGTTTGACTATACATATTTATTTCAAGGAATTCCTCCCCACTTTGGGAAGTGGGGGTGGGTGGGAGAAAAAGTAAAATACATGTTAATTGAAAATTAAATTTAAAATGTTTAAATCTAACTTCCAGAGCTGAATACAACAATGCAGATAAAGTTCGACTAAAACAAAGGGATTCTAAGCGCAGGTTCTAGACTCTTGCTACATCTTCCTAAGGAGCAGGCCACAGCCCAATAAACCTTTATATTTCTTTAGGAGACTATAGGAACAACTCAGCAAACATTCAGTCCTAAGGAGTCAGTGGCTCCTTCATTTTCCAACAATACAGAGAACTAGTTACCAGCCAATTTGACCCACTCCTTGGGCTGGGCCATCCAGTGATTTTCATCCCAGATGCAAGGTACAAGAATAATGTTACCTAGGAAGGCTGGTAATGGTTTCCAAACCAGCTCCTGACACGCCCCAGGATTCAATCTCTGTCTCCATAGCCCACCACACTATTTGTCACTCCCAGCCTCCTGCAGATGGAGTGTACCTGCTTATCTGAGAGGCTCAAGCTGTGGGATTTATGTACTGCAAAGTCTATTTATAAAACCTACAAGAGTTGGAGCACAGATTCCTCACAATAAATTTTTCATCTCCACACTCTGGGATTTTCTCTGTGCCCATTTATCACATTCTGGGCACTTTCCAAGAAAGGGAATCCCATTCTGTGTCTCAGAGGAAGAAGCCTGGATCCTGCAGGACTTCCTAAAGTGGAAGGAATGCACCCCCAAACCTAAAAGTGGCCTAGATCTAGAAGGATGTGAGGATTCAATTCAATTCAGTAATTCAATTCAATAAACATTTATTAAGGACCTACTCTGTGCAGGTATTGAGCCTTGGAAAATGTGATTCCCTGACGCTCATCCCTTCCACACCCCTGCCCCAGGGAATGTCAGAACTCAAACTGATAATCTATCTCTGGGGGCAGCTATCAATGGATAGAGCACCAGGCCTGGATGTAGAAGGACCTGGGTTCAAATTTGATCTCAGATACTTCGAAGCTGTATGTGTGACTCAAGGCAAATCACTTAGCCTCGATTTGATTGATAGAATTGATACTAATACAGAAGGTTTAAAAAAAAAAAGTCTAGGGGGCAGCCGTGGATTGAGAGCCAGGCCTAGAAATGGGAGGTCCTGGGTTCAAATTTGACTTCAGATACTTCCTAGATGTGTGACCCTGAGCAAGTCACTTGACCCCCCCATTGCCTAGCCTTTACCACTCTTCTTCCTTAGAACCAATAAATAGTATTGATTCTAAGATGGAAGGTAAGGATTTTTAGATTGTTTTTCAAAGTCTATCTCTGTTACACTTAATCTTTCTAAGCCTCCATTTTCTAATCTGTAAAATAAGGGGGTTAGATTTGATGGCCTGATGGTCTAGATCTAAATATGATCTTAGGTTCCATTCACCTAGCACCTAGAATTAATCAATGGATAACAGATAAGAATAACTCTAATTTCTAGAGTGCTTTAAAGGTTCACAAAGTACTTTATCCACTACAACACAGAGACAGAAAAGACAAATATTATTATAATATAATATAGTATAGTATAATATAAGATATGATATGATATGATATATATATGATGTGATGTGATGTGATGTGATAAGATAATAATATCTATTTTATAAATGAAGAAACTGAGACTTAGAAACATCAAATGTCTTTCCCAGAATCACAAAATTCCTGGAAAGGATTTTTAAGTTCCCAAGAAAAAGTAGGGAAGAGATTTCTGGGCCAGGGTCTCCCTTGAATTCATATGCTGCCATTGTCCACTGTATGTAAGAATATCCCTTCCTCTAAAAAAAAAAAATGAGAGTACAGTTCAGATTTAGAAATTTTCTCTCCATCCCAAATCTCTTGCCCCAAATGTGGAGCAGTACTGGGCCCACGTACAAGGTGCTACTGCTATGGACAAAAAGGCCAAACCTGACATATTCTCTGCTCTCAAGGCTCTTGCCACCTGCAAGGGGGATGGCAGGTTTGGGGAAGGCCACAAATAGTGAGCCACTTCTAGGTGTATAGACCAAAGTTTCTAAATCTGTAGAATGAGGGTATTGAATGTAAATGACCTCAAAGGTCCTTTCCTGCTGGAATCCTCCTACCCAAACTGCCCTGTATTCAGTGTTTTGTGCTTTCCCTTTTCCCTAGCCATTCTAGAACCCATCCAGAAGGGATGGGAAGTCAGAAGTGCTGTCATCACCACTTTCCAGAATCATCAGGACTGTCATAGGGAAGAACCTACCACCAATGAGGGGTGTTCAGACTTCATATTCCTCTCCCTCCCTCTTTACTACCCATCCAGATGCTTGAATGCCCATAGAGCTTGGATAAGAAGCACCTATTCTGTTCCTTCTGATGAGATGGAAGACCACTAGGCTTTACCTGCCATCTGCCCAGCCATTATCTCTCAGCATCCACAAAGTCCCACCACCTGTGGACCCAGCCACCATCATCTGATCTACTGCCCTAGCAAACCTAAGGACCCCTGTGCCTCATCATCCACTTCTCTGCCAAATATTCTTTTCTGTACCTCCCCCAATTAATTTTACTTTTTCTATTTGTATTCCGAGCTTAGCACATCATAAATGTTTGTTGATTGATTGATCCTGTGAGAAGAGAAATCCATATGAAATGCTTTAGGAACATTTGAATAAGGATAAATAGTTTTCTGTTGAGTCTTCATGAAGGATGGGAAATACGAGCTGAATTTTAACAGAAAAGAATGCTTTCAATAGGTAGAGATAAAGTGAGAATATGCCTGGACCAATGCACGTACCATGGCAAAGGAAGGAAAGAGAAGTTTAGAAAGTGTCTTTACATCATTCAATTAACATGTGTTAAGGAGCATGATGCAATATATTAGGCCAGAAAGTGAGGATGAGGCCAGATTGTATCTGTGTTTATACTTCTACTCCATAGAGCATTTTCTGAAGCCTTAGCGTTTTTTAGTACAAGTCGAATTGTATTCATTGATTCAGAGGTCTTTCCTAAATTCCCCTCTAAGTGCCTGATTCCACTGCATCCCACACCAACCCCAGTCCACTGGACTTCAGTGCCTGGAAGAGTAAGCCTGATGACTTTAGGCAACTCTGTCCACTTATATCCAATTTATTTACAAGTCAAAATATCACTCATCATGGTGTCATTGGTCTTCTTCAAGAAATGAACAAGTCTTATAGATGGCTCAGCTATTGTGGAGACCAAAAGGAGAAGAATCAGTATTTTTGCCCTCAGGGAGTTTACATCAAAAGAGTTCCTATGCATGTTGAACTCTCACAGCCAAGAACCTGACCTACTGGTGAGAAGCAGAACCTAAAGTAGAAAGTGGGCTAGATTAAATGAGAGAGCTGGATTCTAGAATCTGTAGCACCTTGGGTAAGTCACATTCCTTTGGACCACAGATTATCCTTCTGTAAGATAAAGGAATCCATTTCAGGGACCTCTCAGACCTCTTCCAGCTCTAATATTCTATATTCTAATTTTCTTTCCATTTCTCACTTTCTGTGATTTTATCTACGAATAATGTTAGGCTCATTTAGCTCTAGGAAGGACTTTAGAGATCATCTAATCCAACTTTCTCATTATGCAGATGGGGAAACTGAGGACCATTGAGCAAAAGTGATTTTCCTAAATTCACCAAAGGGAGATTTGGGGATGGGGGGTCTAACTTGGAACTCTTACAGTTCCATGGCATGTACTTCTGCAGAAACATAAACTTTTATACAAACATTACATAAATTAGAATAAGTGCTTTGACTTGGTGTGTTTGACTCCCAAGGGCAAAACTGGAAGTAAAGGGCGTGCATTAGGTGGGGATGGGCCAAAAGAAGGCAAATCTTGACTTGATGTAAGGAAAATCTTTTTAACTATCCTTGCACTCTCCAAAAGTGGAAATATTGCTGCCTGGTCCATAGTGAGCAGCCTGCCACTACCAGAGGTCTTTGACCATTTGTCAAGTGCACTAAGAATTACATTTTTCTCAAGATAACTTCCCAGGTCCCTTCTAACTCTGAGATTTGGCAATAGCTGACTCTAAGATTATTACCTATGAACACTTGATTCTATAACCTTACTCCAAAATGACGCCATTGAACTCTACCAATAAATATGTCGTCACCTAGTCCCTGAATTACCCTTCCAGGCCTCTTTTCTTAGGGTTGAGGAGTGTGCAGGTGAAAAAATTGCCACACTTGAGCTACATTCCCAGAAATTTGTGGCAAATTTTCCACCTGCACAGGAGGCACAAGAAAGACCCGTAAGGCCTCAGTTTTAGGTAGCAGCCCTGGGAGAGGCAGGCCTAGCCAAAAGAAATGGCCCTTTTGTATCTAAAGCAAGATTCTGAATTGTCCGTGAATTTCCCCCTAAGTCAGAGTTATCCTGCTCCCTGCTTTAACACTACTTCTCTTCCCAACATACATACATACAAAATATGCATATATACATGAACATGTACACACATACATATGTATATGCACATACACACTCTCCCAAAGCAACCGAAGAACCTAGCCACTCTGTTCATTAAAATATATCCTCCACCAGGGAAAAGGTTAATTGCTGAATTTACATTTTGTCAGCAGCCAGTGGTTATACTAATAATTCTATTTTGTGGTGCTTGGAGATCTAGAGGGATTTGGGGTGGGGGGATGTCGATTCTTCACTGGGTTTCCAAGGCAGGGTTGGGCCCTCCTGGGGACCACGGCTCTGACACACAGTAATTGGCATCTTTCTCTAGCCTACTTGATGTCAGCACTCCCTGTAATTCTCCTGGACAGGGCAGTATCCCCTAGGATGCTGGCCCTTTTCATCTCTTCTTCCGGAAGGCCCCCCTTCGCCTTTGTGCTTCAGTAATGAGGAGGTGATCAATGAAAGCCCCCAAGCACCTTCCGTACCTTAAACCCCAACCCCCTGGGCAAGAGGGCCCGGCTCCAACAGGCAGGTGCCTGTGGCGACATCTAAGAAAGATGGCGCCCCTCAGGGGGGCCGAGAATGCTGGAAGCCTTCTCATAATCGTAGTGATCATAGCCACACCAGCTGGGTTGGAGCTTCCAAAGCCCTTTCAAACACATTCCCTCACCGGGGCCTCGAAGAGGGAGGCAGGACAGAAATGATGATTCACATCTCAGAGGAAGAAACTGAGGATATTATTTGCCGCGGATCTCACAGCTAGTCCTTATCAGAGACGAGAGACTTGAACCTAAGTCTTCTGACTGTGAATCTCCAACTCTAACCACCAAAATCTGCCCGGAGAATGGGGTTCTTAACCCGGGATCCAGGAATGTATTTTTAATTATAACTATTTTAACATAACTGGCTTCTTTTTTGTGTATTTTGTGCATTTAAAAATATTTATTTCTGAAAAGGAGTCCATAAGCTTTCTCAGATTGCGTGACATAGAAAAAAATAAAGAAACCCTGGCTTTATGTATAATAAAAAGACAAATACTAATGAACGCCACTGGGGCAGATAGATGGTTCATTGAGAGAGGGCCAGGGTTGGAGATGCTAGGTCCTGGGTTCAAATGTGATCTCAGACGCTTCCTAACTCTGTGATTCTCGGCAAGTCACTTAATGCCAGTTGCCTAGTCCTCACTCTCTTTTGCCTTAGAACCATTAAGAAGGTAAGAGTTTTTTTAAAAAAAGATTTAAAAGCACTTTCCTCAAAACAACCCAGGGAGGTAGTATATTACCATCACCATTTTGTAGAGAAAAAACCGAGCCTCAGAAAGGAAAAAATGAGCAGAGCAAAGTAATGGAGTATTATATACTATATATTGCATATAATAGATCATATTTTTATATACAAAGGAATAAATAAGTAAATAAAAAGAATATGCAAGAATACGAACGAAACACTAAAAAGACTGCAGGATTCAAATTAATGCAGTAATGAATCATAACTGTAGAGGATGGATGATGAAAGAGACTTCACACTCTTCCTGGGAGGAAGGTGGTGGACTACAGGGCCAGAAGAGGGCCTATGCTTTCAGACCTAGTCAAGGCAGAAGCTGATTTTGCATAACGATGCTTCCTTTCATGCAGAGGCTTTCATGAAAGGAGGATCTTGGGAAATGATTTCTATATTTAAGAAAATAAAAAGTCCTTTTTTAAAAAAATGGAAATTAATATGGGTTTTAGATTGGGTTTTAGTTTTTAAAAGATTATTACAAAAATGAATACTATGGAAATGGGTATTGAGTGATAATACATGTATAACCCAGTGGAATTGCTTGTCAGCTCTGAGAGGGGGAGGGAGAAAAGGAGGGAGAGAACATGAATCATGTAACCACGGAAAAATACTTAAATAAATTTTTTTTCAAAAAAGTAAAAGCAGTAGAGGATAAAAAAAATAAAATTAAAAAAAGTGGAAATTACTTGCCCATGGGCCACCCAGTTAGTAAAGGCTAAAAAATTCAGATTTCTCCAGAGCTAGATAGTACTCTCACCATTACACCCTGCTCCTTCCTTCCCTCTCTTCCATTATAGATTTCCTTACTTGGTGGGAGGTCTAACTGATTGGCTTTTTAGGTCCTTTGAAATTCCTGAAAGAACACACAGAGTTTTCCTAAAATAGAACTTATTCCTACCACCATCCTACCTCCATTGGAGATTGCAGAAAGGATTCCTATTTGGGGAGGGAAATCAGAAGAAAGGGCATATAAGGTTCTTCATCTCATGAAATCATTCCCATTTTCCAGTAGAGAGAACTGAGGCCCAGGAGGGTTATAGGGCTTGCCAGAGGTTACTGAAGGATTTGGGGCCAGAGTGGCACTACTGATTCCCAGTTCAGGTTTTTTCCACTGTGGTAGAGTGTATTTTAATAAGAAAAAAACAAGTTAGTCCCTCCCAGGCTCTGTAGAGAGTGGGATGGTTTCCCATATATGCCCCCAAGGGTTTTTCCTTATCTTATTTCAAAAGTCTACGGAGCCTGGTTTCTCTCCTGCTCCCAGCTAGACAATCTTATCGCCTAATGATTCTTTACTCTCCCAGGGTTTCTCTAAGATAATCAGACTAAACACCCCCCCTTCTCTTTTTACCTTGGCTAAAACTGGGGGCCTTCCTCTCTTCCCCCCAGGTCTTGCCACCCTGTCTGCATCCTGCCTTCACGTTTAAAAATGAAACAAAACCAACCCAAACTGTAAAACCTGTCTACTCCCTCTCCCACCCTGATGTTTCCATTCCTCCACCCGCTTCTCATTTTTCACAATAGCTCAGTGAAATAAATGAGGCTGTTAGGTCTCAAAGGCAGTGTGGCCCCTCACTCCCCAGGCCCAACAAAGTTATAGTTCATTGGGTTTAGAGCCAAAATGAACTTTAAAAATTATCTATTAAACTTCCAAAGTAGCTAGGTGGCTCAGTGGATAGAGTACTGGACCCAGAATGAGAAAGCTTCTTCTTCCTGAGTTCAAATCCATCCTCAGATACTTACTAGCTATGTGAGCCACTTACTAGCAAGTCACTTAACTCTACCTGCCTCAGTTTCCTCATCTGTAAAATAAGCCGGAGAAGGAATACTTATGCCAAGAAAACTCCAAATGAGATTCTGGAAACTCAAAAACAATTGAACAACCAAAAAATTTAACCTTATTTCCCAAATGATAAAAAGGAAGCTCAGCAATATTAAGTAGGAACACTAAGGTTCAGATCCAGGTCCTCACATTTGAAATCTCATGCTCTTCTCACACTTCTGGAGGTGTAATAGAGCAAGCTCTGACCAGACAGTGAGAGCCCACTGTAAAATTTTCAGTGTGAGCATTTACAGCTCAGAAAAAACAAATGCCATAAATGAGAACTTGATATATTGTTCTGTTGATTATCTACATTTAAGAAAGTGATGGAAAATGCTAATTATGTAGGTTAAACTTAAAAGTATATCTTGTATAGAGTCTTGGTTTTTTTTTGAGAGATAGTTGTTAAATATTTAGTAACATCCCACCTTATATACCCATTTCATTCTATCCCTTCTTTCTCCAAATCCCACCTCATTCCAGTGGGTTTAGAGTTTGGGTTTTGGAGTTAGGGGATCTGGGTTCAGATCTTCATTTATGCTACTTATGATAGCTATGAACTTAGGCAAGTCATCTCTTTAGATCTCAGTTTCCTCATTAGTAAAATCAAAATGTAAGCAAGACTACCTTGGAATAAGAATCAAATAAACCAATGACCTATCTTCTAAACTTTTATAATAGTCTCTCTCTTCAGTTCCAGGACAGAAGAGTAGTGAGGGCTAGGTAAAGGGGGTTAAGTGACTTGCCCACGATCACACATCTAGGCAGTGTCTGAGATCAAATATGAACCCAAGACCTCTCATCTCTAGACCTGGCTCTCCATCAACTGAGCCACCTTACTGGCCCCTCCCAAACTATCTTAAAAGTGATAGCAGAATACTCTTATTAAAGAACATCTTTTATCAATCAACAAACACAAAAGGATAGTTAGGGAGCTTAGAAACATATATGACTGTGGGCAAATAACTTCATTTCATTCTCCCCATCTATAACATGGGTTCTGGGGGACACAATTTAATGACATTATCACTGCCACATTAACTGGATGCTTAAAGCTGACATTCCTTCCTTCTTTCCCTTCTCTCCTGTCTTCACAGACATCGATATGTTTTCTTATTCAAAGCAGGAGAAAACTTGTCTATGAAAACTTGTCTGAAACTAGATTTTGAACTCACAAGGATGGGTTTTTCTGATGCCATATTGTGAAATTAGAATCTGTTACCCTAAAAACCTATGATTCCCAGCAAAACTACGATTCCCAGAACCTCACTCAAAATTGGACATTAATTTAATCCTACAATGCCCAGCTCTCTATTCACTGTGCTATATTCTTAGACATTTTTTAGCTCTCACACTCTATCTTATGTTTAGTGCAGCTCATCTCCCATCTTTCCTACCTATCAATGATAAATATATTAATGGGCTCATACCTCTCTTCCCAAAAGATGGCTCCCAGATTTACTTTTAAATCATAGAACATTCCTTGATAGATGCAACCTCTAGTTAGCTTTGATTCAACAATCCTCTGAGTATCATTGTCCAACAAACAGAAACCAAAGAATTTTGTTACTCTCATTATATATAGTCCAGACAGGAGACTGATTACCTACAGGAAGAGGAAAATCTTCAGCTGCTTCTATTTGCAGATCATGTTGCACTAATCAGATAAAAGATCTCCCTAATGGGATCCATAGCCCAAAAGACATCAAACTTCAAAAGACATCAACTTAACCATCCACACAAACAAGATAAACTGGATGAAAAATGTATATTACCCAAACCAGACAATGGTGCTGGGTCACAAGTTAATAGAAAGGGAGAGGAATCAAAATTATATTATTGAACCAAATTCTTCTTCTCTGAAACTTCCAACTATTTCTCTTAGTTCTGTCTATTGGGGCCATAAAGAACAAGTTAAATTCTATTTAGTCATCTGTAAAATGGGTATGACTAGCACTCAGAGGCAATACAATGGATAATAGATTTGAGCTTGGATTCAAAAAGACCTGAATTCAAATATAGAATCACACAAATTCTACCTTTGTGACCCTAGACAAGTTACTTAACCTCTTAGTATCTTAATTTTCTCATCTGTGAAATGGAGGAAATAATAGCATCTGCCTCCCTGAATTGTTGTGAGATTTATATGAGGTAATACTTGTGAATCTTTGGGGTAAAGCTGTGCAAATCTTAAAGTCTTATATAAATGCTATTAGCAAGATTTTTGTGAGGATAAAATTAGATAATATTTGTAAAATGCTTTGCAAATTTTAAAGTACTTTATAAATACCACTATTGTTATTAGAATTTGTTATTATATTCCACTTCCCTAAAGTAGTTTTCCTGGCTCCCCCAAATACTCTCTTCTTCAAACTAAATTTTCTTTCTAAGCCTCAGTTTCCTCATCTATAAACTGGAGATAATAATGACCCCTACTTTCCATGGTTGTTGTGAGAATCAAATGCTTATCCCCTTCTTTTCCTTCTTCCCTATGAACAAGACTCATAGAAATCCCAGCATCACCTTGAATATCATATAGAACCACAAAAGTGTATGAAATTAGACCTTTTCACTTGGTTCTCATTCAAATTCACTCATAAAAAGTATCACTTCCTGAGGAGAGGCAAAAGCATCAGGAGCTCTCCCATTAGTCAGGTGGGCTCAGAGAATGACGTGAATTCCCACAAGTCTCATTCCTGTCCATGATCTTCCATTATCGATGACCATTCAGCCCCAGGATGTGTGAGGGGCAAGCTCTGCTACCACTACTACCCTATCTCTCTCATTGAATATTCTGAAGAAATCCTTTACTGAATCCTTTACTGAAAGGAGGGGGAGAGAGAGAGAGAGAGAGAGAGAGAGAGAGAGAGAGAGAGAGAGAGAGAGAGAGAGAGAGAGAGAGAGAGAGAGAGAGAGAGAGAGAGAGAGAGAGAGAGAGAGAGAGAGAGAGAGAGAGAGAGAGAGAGAGAGAAGAGAGAGAGAGAGAGAGAGAGAGAGAGAGAGAGAGAGAGAGAGAGAGAGAGAAGAGAGAGAGAGAGAGAGAGAGAGAGAGAGAGAGAGAGAGAAAGAGAGAGAGAGAGAAGAGAGAGAGAGAGAGAGAGAGAGAGAGAGAGAAGAGAGAGAGAGAGAGGAAGAGAGAGAGAGAGAGAGAGAGAGAGAGAGAGAGAGAGAGAGAGAGAGAGAGAGAGAGAGAGGAGAGAGAGAGGGGGGGGGAATAGAGAGAGACAGACAGAGAGGGGGAGGGAGAGAGGGAGAGGGAGAGGGAGAGTAGGGAGAATTCTGGTTAACAGCTGCTTTACTATTTTTCCTCAGGGAAAGAAATAAATCGGTAGTCTAATGAAACAAGAGTAGAAGCTGGGGGGGGGGGGGGGGGGCTCAGCCCCCACTACCATGGAGGAGAACGTTCCCAAACTTCCTCTACAGTGACTGATGGTAATTATTCTAATAAATGAATAACAATCATAGTTCTTCTCATTTCTAGAGTGCTTTTTGGTCCCTGTAGACCTTTCATAAATGCAGCTTCAACAGAGTTAGTAGAAAGACTGCCTAACTAGAAGTCAAGGCACCTTGGTTAGAATCTAGGTCCTACAAGTTACTGCCCATATGACCTTGAGAAAATAACTTCCCTTCTCTCTCAGTCTCAATTTATTCATCTATTAAATGGGTGGATTGGACAAGTTGACTTCTAAGCTCTATTTCTTCAGATTTTATAAAATTGAGGCTTGTTTTCTGTTACTATGCCACATGGTTCACTTAAGGCAAATAAGATGGGAGAGGAAGGAAGACAGGAGAGAGAAATTTAATGAGCATTCAATATAAGCTGACTGTCTGATGGCAGGGCAAAATGGATGGGAAGTCTGCATTGGAGTCAGAAAGACATGGGTTTAAGGTTGACACCTATACTTCTTCACCATGTGGTCAGGGCTAAAATGCTTTTCAGTGCCTCCAGGTGACCCTCTAAGAATAAAAAGTACAGGTTATGGACAGCATGGCAGAGTCAATATGGAATTAGATTCTGGGTCAGGAAAACTTAGCTTCTCATCTTGCCTCTGATACAAGCTGTGTGTCTCTGAACAAGTCAGTCATACTCGCTCCTCAATATTCTCAGCCACAAAATGGGGATATTCATAATACCTACTGCACAGTTCATAGGATAGCTAATGAAGATTAAATGAGATCATATCTATAATTTTTAAGTGATAACTACAACTGTTATTTCTATAACTAGTAGGATTTTCCACACTTGAAGTCCTCCATATGGAAGAAATCATATCTGGACCAAAAGTAATATTATTAGTAATAAATAATACTATTAATAATAATAATCACTAATATTGACTCCATGAGAGGCCTATGGACTTATATCTGGGACTTCAACAAAGAAACTCTGACCCTTCTTCATTTCTTGATTCCTAGGACCTCTGGGATCTGTACTGACTTTCCCACATTTATTGAATGAAAGATGGCATAACTATAAAACATCAAATCTCAAAGAAACTTTGTGGATGGATTGGAGTAGGGAGAAACTGGAGGCAGGCAGAAATGCCAGTAGACTTTTACAATAATCCAGGCATAAAGTAGCAGCATCAGAGAAAAGGAGCTGCAGTGGTGAAATCAATAGGTCTTGGCAGCAGGTGGGAGATAGGAGGTAAGACATAGTGAGGATTCCAGGATGACTTCTAGGTTGGGAGACTGAGGGTCTAGGAGGATGGATTTGTCCTCTACAGTAATAAAGAAGGGAGGAGAGAAGACAGTTTAGGAAGAAAGATAATGAGTTCTATTTTGGATGGAATGAGTTTAAGATGTCTACTGGACATCCATTTTGAGATGTCTGAAAGGGATTTGAATGCGCTTGAAGAAATAAGACTAGAGGCCAGCAGAGAATTTGAGACAGGATAGGTAGATCTAAGGATCATCAATTAATTAAATCCATGGGAGTTGATGACCTCCAAGAGAAATAGTATAGAGAAAGAAGGGAAGAGGGCTCAGGACAAAACCTTAAAAGACAGCTCTTGGTTAGAGATCTTGATCTGGATGAGGATGCAGCAAATGAGACTGAGAAAGAGTCATCTGACTGGTAGGAGAATGAGGGGAGAGTAATCTCCTAGCCATCTACTGAGAAGAAAGTATCAAGGAAGAGATGGTGATCAGTGGTATCAAAGGCTAGAGAGAGGTCAAGTAGAATAAAGATTAAGAAAAGCCCATTGGATTTGGCAACTAAGGGATCATTAATAACTTTGGAGAGAGCAGTTTCAGAGGAATGATAAAATCAGAAGCCAGAATGTAAGGAATTAAGAAGGGAATGAGAGGGACAGTGAGATGGCTCAGTGGATGGAGAGCCAGGCCTAGAGATGGGAGGTTCTAGATTCACATTTGTCCTCAGACACCTCCTTAGCTGTGTGACCCTGAGGAAGTCACTTAGCCCCAATCACCTAGCCCTTATCAATCTAATACGTGGTACTAACTCTGAAGATGGAAGGTATGGGTTTCAAAAAAAGAAGATAATGGGAGAAAAAGTGGAGGCACCTATTAAAAATAATCTATTAGAAGAGACTAGCTACAAAGGGTAGAAGAGATATAGGACCATAGTTAGCTTTCAGAGAATGTTAATTAAATCTAGAACCCTTCCTCAACTTTCATTCTATCTCATTTTATTCATCTTGAGTAAATATTGTGAATTTTAGATTTACTCTACCCTGTTTAGTCTTTAGAATTTTAGCAACCAGGAATGTATACACCCCCACTTAAGGATTAACTATGGGGGAGGATGGTCTATGACCCTCATGTGCTAGCAAGTCACAAATCAGAACAATTGACTGCCCCCCCCCCATCCCCCGGGCTGTCCAAAGCCAAGTTTAAACCACCATTGGTCCATGTGAGACACAGGAAGTGATGTAAAGAACTGCCTTTATATTTCCCATCACTTCCTGGGAGAGAGACTTTTGCAGACTTTGGCAGTGGAACTTGACTTGGAGTAGCTCCAGTGTGGAACCTCAGACTGCTTCCCTGAAATGACCACATGGTGAGTTATAAGGCTGACTCCCCTTTCCCTTGACCTTTCTGAAGGCACCAGCCTCCAAGGAGGCCCCTCATCTTGGAGGAGGCCTCATGGCTGGAAACTGAGCTAGATTTAATCTTCTGGGAAGGCCCCTTGGCCAAGGCTTCTGAACTCCCCATGGCTCAGACCAGGCCGGAACACATCTTCCCTTTCTCTCTTTCTCCCTCATTCTTAATTTCTTCCTTCTATTGTAAATAAACCACCATAAAATTCCATTCTGATTTGAGTATTTTGTTGGGATTTAGAACTTGAATCCCTGGCAACCACTAAAATTTTTACCCTAAAATTTACCCTTAACTAATATATATATATATATATATATATATATATATATATATACACATATACATATACATACATACATTTGTGCCTGTGGGTGTGCCCGTATAAGTATGTGGCCCTATGTGAGGGCTATATAAAATGTAAATGGGTATAGATGCTTGGGTCCATGCACTGGCAAACTGGGGAAAGAAATAGAAAGAGGCAGGAGAGAACAGACCTCTACCTAGATAAATAGCGATGGGTGCTGCCTGGTAATGGGATGTTAACCTTTTAAAAGAGATATCAGCAGCAGCCACTGATGCAGTGACCTACAACCAACAGCATTACGCTTGCCTCACAAATACCCAATTAGATTGCCATCTAAACCCAGAGCAGTTCAAGTTTGTAATTAATGGTCCTTCAAGGCAGGCAGCAGTTACAGGGCTAACTGAGCACCACAAACAGAGACATCAAACAGGGGAGAAGGAGAGGGAAAGGCTGACAAAAGAGACAATTCCCTAGCCCACCTTTCACAGAAAACCTAAGGTATCCCAGGATTTTGAGGTAGAAGGATCATGTTGGCCAAAGCAACTCATGTTATGGCAGCCTGGATAGGCTGAATGGAATCACCCATTGCCTCTCCTCCAGGTTGTGCTGGACACATAATTTCTGAGATAACTGACCAAGGTCGAGAGTGTTCTGGGATCTGACTCAGGATTAGGTCTGTGATCATAGTCAGGGATCTGGCAAAGAGAGACCAAAGCTGAGGCTGAATCTGACAAAGAAAGGGGTCAATTCAATTCATTGATTCATTAGACCAGTGATGGGCAACCTTTTGCACTTTGTGTGTCAAAATTTGCAAAAAAAAACAAGCATAACTCGGGTAATGTGTCACTTCGAGAGAAAAAAAAAGCGTCCTTCTTGGCATGCAGCCCTATACTTCTCTGTATGCATCCCCATGTGGCCTCATGTCATTGAAAATGGCTACACCTGTCAGTGCTGACATGTGTGTCATAGGTTCACCATCATGGCCCTAGACACCGGGGCTACAAAGACAAAAGACAAAATGAAAATAGTCCCTGCCTCCAAAGAGTTTATGTTCTTCTGAAGAAATACAGAATGTACACAAATCAGTCCATGTAAGATATATGCAAAAGAATCAAAGATAACTCCATGGGGGGGGAGGGGGAAGCATTAACTAATACTTGGGGAGGGAGATGGATCAGGTCAGGAAATGGTCTAGGAGAGAGATCCTTGACCTCTTTTTGTGTCATAGATTCCTTTGGTAGTCTGGTGAAGCCTGCTGATAGACTGCTTCTCAGGATAATATTTTTAAACTCATAAAATAAAATACATAGGATGACAAAAGAAATCAATTCTATTGAGATACAATTAACAAAATATTAACTTGTTTCGCTCATGAACCACTAGGTTAAGAACCCCTGGTGTGGCATTAGGACACAGTCTGAAGCCAGGATTATGGCTCTATCAGTTATAGAACTCTACTTTTCTCCACATGAAGTTAATTAGAGACAGTTGATTTATTTCTTTTTTTTTTCTTGTGCAACAAATAAAAACCCGCCCTCCTCTGCATTGTCCCCTGCAGCAAAGGCAGGACTGGGTGGGTGAGCTTAGGACCAACCACACTGATGTTAGAGAAGGGGACTACACCCTAGCACTCCTTCAGCATAATTTTCTCCTCCCTCCCAACCCAGTTCCTAACAATATCCAGTCACAGGGATTTGTTAAAGCAGCCAAGGAAGCAAGACAAACAGGGAAAAGACAAGAAAGTCAGCCCAAGCTAGAAAGCATCATGGAAAGAACTTTGGACCAAGAGTCAATGGTTCAGACCATCCTAAATCCATCCCCGTCTCATAGCTCCATTCTGTGCCTCAATTTTCTCATCTATAAAATGGCCAGAAAGAAAAGGGCACTTATTTGGTTTCACATGCCCTTCCAGCTCTGATATTCTATGTTCCATATCCTCAGGGTCCTCCCAGCTTTCACAGGCTACAATATGACACTCCCATCAAAGAAGAATTCAAATCAACATAAAACTCCAACTTCCCTTTGCTGCTAATTGGGGATGGAATTAGAGTAATTCCCAGGGAGCTTTCTAGTGCTTGGTAAATAAAACCCTATTACTGGTTGATCCCTGAACAAAGATCCTTTAGCATGGACTGCCTAGATACCCTAATCCACCGGCTGGGTCCTTAGAGGGTACACAGGTGCTAGACCCATTGAAAACATTTCCTTCATAAAGCAACTCTAGTTGGTAAGCCAGGGCTAGGGGCTTTTGCCACAGATGACCCTCTGGTTTGGCAATTCTCCCTGGAAGACTTGCTGAGGGTGATGAGGTAAAGGGCAGCGGAAGGCTCCTAGTAGCACATTAGTTCAATTCAATTAAGACTTCACCTAAAACTGTTGCCTGTTCTACTGTGCTATGGAGAACGGGGCAGGTTAGGGAAGGGGCAAATCTGGACCCTGACTTCTAGGAGTTCAGAGTCTTGGTGGGGGGACAGACTCTTCTTCCTGAAATAGAACAGAAAGGGATGTAGAAAGGTCCAAACAGAAATTCAACAAAATGCACAAATAAATATGAGTTGTGCCCATTGGTGATCCAGACAGGAAGTATTACTATAGTGGAGAAGAGGAAAGTGATAAAGGGATCAAAAAGGAAAAAGAACAACATGGGTAAGAATTATTAGAGAAGGCTTTTTGGAAAGGGATGGACTTGACTGGCCTTGAAAAATTAACAGTTTGGAAAGGTTCAGAGAGCAGAGCCAAGATGACAGCTTAGTTAGTAACAGTGAAAACTGAAACTGCTCCGAGAATCCTCCCAAACCAACCTTAAAAAATGGGAAGGTTCAGAACAATTTGAGCAATCTCCCAGAATTAAACCCTACCCATTGGATGAGGGACCTAAAGTCACATCCATGAAGGATCCAGGATATAAGTATGGTGTTAGTAGTGAACAGAAAAAGGTGAATGGTGAACAGAGAAAGAGTGATACACACACACTCACACACTCACACACACACACACACACACACACATACATATACACGTGCTTATATCATCTCCCAACACCTCATCGGAGTATGGAGAAGAACCAAGGTTCAAAAAGGATATTTCAGTAGAAGGCACACTCTGGCAGAACCAACCAAACTGCAAAAGTCCTTTAGCATAGGTTCAGCAATAGATCAGGAGTCAATCACATGAATCCTAATTCTGTTCCCCATCAGATTTTTTCACTAAGGGACAAATTTCTTCAATTATGTGAAGACTCATGAGACTACCTCCTACGAAGGTGTACTACTGAGAGGTTGGAACTGTCTCAGTAGGGGGAGACCCCACAGTGAATGGAACTATAGATCCTAGAAATATTGAAGGACTAGCACATATATACATACACAGGAACACAGGAACAAACAAGCACATTTTAGTAATTTGGTACTTTTATATTTTACTGGTATGAGTACTCCCTTCAGTGATGTAGACTGATACTCCTCCTCAGCTTTTCATCCTTATCTGAAGCATTTGAAAGGGGCATCTTTTGTTTTCTGATTAAATTGTCATCTGGAAAAGGGTCATCCTACTATTGAGTTTGACTTGCTAGTCCATCTGTGATGGACTTTTGTGTAAACAGCATTTGGCAGAAAGGAGCTAAGCTAGAGAGTATAAACTGAGAGTTACCCTCTCCTTTAACAGTGATGAGAGAAGTGACTTCTGTTTTGAACCTCAAAAATATACCCTCATCCAGAAATACTTGAGAGGTTCAATATATGTATAAATCTAACCTAATACTCCTCTTGGATATAGGCAATGGAAGAAATAAGTGTCCAGCCTTAGCCTTTCTCCTGCTCCTATCAAGGTAGGTAGAAATAGCAACTTCCCTTGAAGAAGGATGGGTCAGATTCTAGAAATATTTCTCCATGCTGGATCATCATCATCATATGAGCATGCATGTCCTACATGGACATACATATATCTTACAAGTATGATACAAGGTAAATATGAAAAGGCCAAAAAAGTTACCAGGAGTGAGAAAGAGAATGGCAATCAGAAAAGCTTCTTGGAGGATATAGTTCCTAAAGTGGGAATTAATGGAAGAGAAGGATCCCAATCGGTTTTTTCAGAGATGAAGACGAGACATACTCCAGGCAAAAATAGAGAGGCAGAAGAGGGCAGGAAAGGGTTGGGAAACAGCTCATAATCTCTGGAACACAGAAAGAGATAAATATGAGGGGAAAGTTAGAGTTTATATTTTCGCCTGGGGATAAAAAGGAGGTACTGAAGATTTTTGAACAAGGAAATGGCATGCTGAAGCCAGTGCTTCAGGAAGGCTAATCTGGCAGGTCATAAGGATGGATTGGAGGAGGAAACAAGATGCAGAGACAACCTAGTGCTCCAGGGCTCAATGCAGTTATACAATATTATCTCCAAGCATTTGCCTCATTATCATTAGGGGATCTTTGTTTTGCCTGGTGAGCCCCTTGAGTGAACATATCTCTCCTCTTTTAACATTTGCTGCACTCAATGAAAATAACCAGAGGACCATTGAACAGTTGCCTCTACAGACACATTGGTTTCAGATGGCAATGGCTACATAGAAGTTCTTAGACACAAATACATACACCAAGATTTAAAGAAACATTTGCATGTAGATGTGCACATAAGCATATTCAAATAGGCACACACAGATATGCATATATACAGACAGGTACAAATACAGACATGCACATCCCTAGTTTCCACCATGAGAGAATCTGTGGTGGTTAAAGCCATTGTCCTTGTGTGGTCATTGTTGTTTTGTCTTTTTGAGTCACACCTAACTCTTCCTAACTTATTTTGGAGTTTTCTTGGCCAGGGTACTGAAGTGGTTTGCCATTTCCTTCTCGAGCTCATTTTTCAGATGAGGAAACTGAGTCAAACAAGGTTAAGTGACTTACTCAGGGTCACACAAATGGTGTCTGAGGCCAGATTTAAACTCAGGTCTTCCTGAGATCTGCCACTCTACTTACTTTGCCAGCTAGCTATGCTTTTTAGGAAGGGCCCATAAAATCCCAAGAAAGGGGCTGTAGATAAAAGAAGGTCAGGTTTCAAGGATCTGCCTCCACCAAGTTCTTGCCTGTCATTTGACTCAGTGATGTCACCCTAGAGGTTTCCAATCCCTGCAAGCTTCACCTTCCAAGAATGAGGGGTGTCTGAGCATGATGAGAATTGGCCCAACCTCCCTTTGCCAGATGAGTGCGTGGGCTGAAGCCCTGAGGGATGTGATGGGAATTCTTTGTGACAAGGGGAAAAAAAATCACCTATTGAGCAGAAAATCCAACACGCCATGTTCTTGTTGACAACAGAATGGGAGTCTGTTCTTTTCTGGGACCCTGTCCTCCCAATGTCACAGCCTCAAAAAATTTGGAACAGGAAGGAATCTCAGAGATTGTCCAGGACAACCTCTTCATTTGCAGATGGGAAAACTAAGCCCCAGAAGAAGAAAGGGCTTTGTTTTAGGTCAGTCTAAGGTAGTGTCCAAATTGACATTTGAGCAGAACTCCCTTGATCCCTAGACAAGGGCTTTTTTCACCAAGCTTCCTCTTTCCCTCAGCTGAGCCCAGGCCACCAATGCCTTTGGCTGGCTCTCAGGATATGGCCACACACTATGGCTGGCACTATACTCCCACTTTCACAAGGAGACCCAGCAGAGTCTGAGAGGAAGAAATAGCACATTAGACTCCAGGGACAGGATCTAAAAAGATCTTAGCAGACTAGAACAATGGCCTGCATCCAAAGAGATTCAGTATGATAGATATGAAGTCATATTCTCAGGTTTAAGAAAAAACATATAAAGGATGAGTAGACATGACCAAATGATAATTCACATCAAAAACAAATCTTAGAGGTTTATCATGGATTGAGAACTTGATATGAGTCAGTTGTATGACACAAAGCCAAAAATCACTCACTCAGCCTTGACCATTTTAATAGAAGCCAAATGTCTAGAATGAGAGAAATGAATGTCTTTGTTTACTGCTCCCACCAGACCACATCTAGAATTCAGATCAGCTCTGGACACCATATTTTAAAAGACATGGACATGATGGAACAAACTCCTTTTTTTCAGAGGAGAAAGACCAGGATAGTAAAAGTCTAGAGATGGTTCCTTTAGAGGTATAGATGAAAGGAATAGAATATATCTATCTAGGAGAAGAGAAAACTCAAAGAAAGCATTCTAGCTGTCTTCAAGTATTTAAAGGGTTGCCATGTGGGAGAGGGTTAGAAGCATCTCTTCATCTCCAAGCAACAGAGTTGAGAGAAATGAATGTTATTGGGGAGCAGAATTCTCTATTAAAAAAGAAGCTCCTAATAATTATTGTTCAGTCACATTCAACCCTTCATGACCCCATTTGGGGTTTTCATGGAAGAGATACTAGAGTTATTTGCCAGTCCTTCTCCAGGTCATTTTGCTAATGAGGAAACTGAGGCAAATAGGATGAAGCGACTTGCTCAGAGTCACACAGCTAGTGACGAAGCCAGATTTGAACTTAAGGAGATGTGCCTTCCTGACTCCAGACCCAGCACTCTACTGTACTATCTAGCTGCCTAACTAAAGATTAGAGTTATCCAAAAGTGGTCCCCATTGCTGGAGAATGTTGGAGAATGCTCCTTGTGGGAAGTGTAGAAAAGAATCCTGTTCAGGTACACACTGACCTCTAACTCTAGCTCTAGCATTACTAACATGAGTCTTTATTCCTTCTTTTCATGGTCCCTAGCTACTTTCTACTCTCTTCCCTCCTCTATCCCATAGAGCTGTATTGGGATGGCTGATTAAAGCTCTTTTTTAAAGGGCTTATTCACTGAAGGCTATCATCACTCTGACATCTGTCACACATGAAAAATGGTATCTTAGGCTGAGTTTAATCCTGGCTCTATTCTATAAAGCCCAACTCCCCCAGAGAGTATTATGCATCTTCACTTGTCCCTAGAGTCTGGTTTGTTTTACATGAAGAGCTCTGTAGTTGGCCCAAGATATATAAAACCATAGACACCCTTCAGAGCTTTTTATGGACCAGATCAGGGTTCTGGTTGTCTTTTGTCCTACCAACATCAAGAATAGCTAGTTACTCATAAAATGAAGAAACTGCCCTTCTTTCTGGAGCATTATGGGGTTGACTGAGGAAATTGCAGAAACATAGACTTCCAGAGTGGAGAGGGGGCCTTAGAAAAAAGAACATGAAATGTCAAAGTAGAAAGGGGTCTTAGGAAACAAATTATAAAATCATCAATAATAAAATGAAAGAAGATTCCAAATTTTTAATAGCAATGTAAAAGAAATACAAATTAAAACAACTGTAAAGTAGCATCTCTAGATTCTGACAAAATGACAAAAGGACAAAAATGATAAATACAAGATGGTGCAGTGGATAGCACATGAAAGACTTGAGTTCAAATTCTGCCTCAGACTTATACCAGCTTATCATGAAAAACACACTTCTATATTGGTCATTGCTGTAACAGCACACATGCATAACCAAACCCCCAAAATAAAATCATAAATACACTGATGTGAAAGATAGCATGCTTTGATCTGCATCTGTCCAACTTCAACAGTTTTCTTTAGAGGTGGATAGCATTTCCATCATAAGTCTTTCAGAATTGTCCCAGATCATTACATTACTAAGAGTATTCCAGGGTTGTTATAAGGATCAAATGAGATCATATTTGTAAAGCATCTTGAAAGCCTGAAAGTACAATATAAATGCAAGCTATGATCATCATCATTGCTGTGATTAATAAAAAAAATCACTAAATTGTACATCCTCTTTGACACAATGATGCTACTACTAGTCTTATACTCTCAGAAAAGTTAAAGTCAGAGGGATATCTATGACTCATAAACAAAATTAGTCATAGCAACACTATTTGTGGAATTAAGGAATTTGAAAAATGTCATTGGGTAAGGAACATCTGAACCAATTATGGTATAGAAATGTAATGAAATAGTTCTGCTTCATAATTATAATCTAAGCATCAACACCCATTGTTATGGGACTCTCTCCTCATCGGTAGATATAGATGCCCTGCACCTACCGGAGGGACCTCAGAGCAATGAGGAGAGAATCCCATAGGAATAGATTTTGGGTCTTAGATTACCTAAGAAAGGATGACAAAAAAAAATTCAGAGAAGCTTGGGAAGACTCACTTGAACTGAAAGCAGAAGGGAGGTAAGTAGAACCAGAAGAGCAATTAACATGATGATTAAGATCATGTGAAGGACAAGAAACAAAAATAGCTGAACTGTGATCAATTTAGTGACCAATAATCTCAGTGACTTACAGGAATTGTATTATTTCCAAATATATATCATGAGGCAACTAGGTTGCTAAGTGAATAGAACTCTAGACCTGGAATTAGGAAGACCTGGGGATTTGATCTCAGGAAGATAAGTTTTCCTGATTCTATGCTGGGTGCTTTATCCACTGTCACCTAGTGCCCCCAATGTCAAATTCAGAGGACAATAAACCAAGGAGAGAGTATCCAGGAAAATGAGGTAGTCGACAGTCTGAATACCTGCAAAAAGATCACAGGAGATGAGGACTAAAAAAGGGCCCCTGGATTTGGCAGTTAGAAAACTTTTGCAAGAACAGTTTCAGTTGAATGGTGGAAAGGGAGTTCAGATTACAAAATTTTAAAAAACGAGTGGGTGGTGAGGAAATGGAGGCAGTGAGTGTAAGTGATTATTTCTTATTTTCTGGCAGTAAAAGGGGAAACTGATATGACAGTAGCTTGAGGGGATTCAAGGTCAAATGAAGTATTTTTTTAAGGCTTAAGGAAACCTGAACATGTCTATAGACAAAAGGGAAGAAAATAGTTGATGAGGAAAGTCTCAAGATGAAAGAGAAAGGAGGAATGATTGAAGGGGCCAGTTACTAGAGGAGACAAAAAAAGGAAGGAAGAGTCCAGGTTGCTGGGCACTAGTTAACAAAGGCAGAGGCCTTCAGAAGAGGAAGAAGGAACAAGAGAAAATGCAAAAGGGTTTAAAGGTAAAAAAAAAATAGGTGAGAGGAGAAGACTCACAATGGATGGCTTTAATATTCTCAATAAAGTAGGATAAAAGGTCATTTGCTAAGATGAGAGCAGGGACATAATCAGTGGTGAGATATTAAAAGAGAGGAAAGTACTTTAGCCATCGTTAGGCTTTATATATTAGAAAAGAGGAAAACAGGCTGGGTCTTTCTTCACTAGGAACTTTGTGTGACCATTGGATTAGCCTCTGTTTCCTGTGTTGTTAAATTGGTTTTCCTCATCTGGGCTTAGCTTCAAAGTATCCAATCCTACTCTACTCCAACATTTTACCTTTGTCTTTATTTTGGAATAGAATATACCTTACCACATAGATGTCAGTCATTTCTCCCATCCTTCAGTGATACCTAAGGGGAACATTTACTTCTTTCCATTAGAAGTTATTCTTTCTCTGTTGTGTCTGCTACTCTCTATTGTACCAGTCTTAGAAGATCTATGCTGGCAGTTTTGTCTTTTCACTTTTCTTTTCAATTTGGACTTCCTATTGATTAGATTTGCAAAGTTATACTCCATTCCTGGTCAAGAAATTGTCATCATTTCTATTTTAAGCCATGGTCCAGATATCCAAATTCTATTCTTAGTCATCAGCATAGATCTCACTTATTTCCCAAAGCTAGTCCTCTCTTTTGAATCTTCACCTTCACTTGATAATAGTGATAAAAAAAAACATATCTGCTTCTAAGGTCTTAATTTTGAACTAAAGACTTCATAGAATCACAGAAAGTGAGCACTGGAAAAGCCATCTAATCCACACACCAAAGTAGTACCCATTATAACATAGCCAAATGGTGGTCATTGTGTCTCTCCTTGAAGAGTGCTATGGAAGGGAAACCTATGACCTCTTGAGATAACTGGAGTTTTTTTGCAAACTGAAAAAGACAAGGAATGGCAAAAACTGCTAGCCTAGGTCTGATGATCAGTACCACTTTTAACCAACTCTAATTTTAAGAAAATTTTTAGTTTATTTGTTTTCCTTAATATTCATTTAGATTAGTCTCTTTACAACTTCCACACATTCATAATGGTTATGCCCTCTGGACCCAAATAGAATAAGTCTAATTCTTTTTCCATAGGACATCCCTTCAAATATTCTAAGGCAGCTGTTATACTAATCTCCCCTCAAATCTTCTCGTTTCCAGACTAAACATACTGAGTTCTTTAAGCTAATCTTTATATGACATGAACTCAAGATTCTTCACCATCTTGATAGCTTTCTTTTTGACACTCCAACTTGAACTGTGCTGTCCAGTATTATATGTAATGCTTCAGATGGAATTTCACAAGGGAAGACATCTAAAAACTATGTCTCTCTTAATATAGCACAAGATGGCATTAACTTTCTTGGATGCCTCATCCTACTATTATTGCTCACTCATATGGAGCATGCAGTCCATTTAAAAAAACCAGATATTTCTTCCAAACAACCACCAACTAACTATGCCTTCCACATTTTGTACTTGTAAGATTGACTTTTTATACCCCAATGTATGACTTTACATTTATCCTTGCTGAATTTCATCTGACTCAACTGAGCCCAATATTAAAACCTGCCAAGATCAGATCCTGAGTCTATCATCCCTTGCTAACATTCCCTCACAGCTTTGTGTCATCTGGAAATATCATGAACAAGGCATCTATGACCTTTTATATAAGTGGTTAATAAAAATGTTAAACAGCATAGGATCAAGACCAGAGATCCCTTTGGCACTCTATTGGAAATTTACTTGCCACCCTGACACTGACCCATTAACAACCACTCTTTGAGTCAGTCAGACCATACAAACAGTTCTGAATCCTTCTAATTATTCTATCATCTAGTCCTCATTTTTCTGCAAGAATATCATGAGACCTTTTATCAAAAGCTTTGCTAAAATCTAAATCAATTATACCCACAACATTATCCTTCCTCACTTAGTTTTACAATCTTGTCAAAAAAGTGAGGTTAATCTAGCAGAACAGGCTTAAAAAAAAAAAACCAAAAAACCTTACCTTCCATACTGTGTGTTGGTTCTAAGGCAGAAGAATGGTAATGGCTAGTCAATAAGGGTTAAATGACGTGCCTAGAGTCAAACAGCTAGGAAGTATCCAAGGCTAGAGTTTAACCCATGACTCACCTCTAGATCTAGCTCACAATCCACTGAGGCATCTAGCTATGCCCCATAATGGGTTTTTGATGAAGCTATATTGGCTCATTGTAATCATCCCTTTCCTGTCAAGATATTTACCAACTATCTTTTCAATGATTCACTCTAGAATATCTCCAGAAATCTAAATCAGGCTCACTGGCCTAGAGTTTTCAAGTTCTGTTCTCTTCCCAATTTTTTTTTTAAATCAAGACTTAAGCCCTTCACCAATCTTGTGATACCTATCATGATACCTATCATGTTGTCCCTTGTCTTTGTCATCTACCTTTGACAATGGATCTAAAAATTACAACTGCCAGTTCTTTCAAAGCAACCTTACTCATCTAGGGTATCACCCTCCCTGATAGCTACTTTTATTCTATCACACCTAAGGCAAAGACAATTGCTTGTCCTTGGAAAGGAAGCTGGAATTGAGTTGTTCTTTCTTCTCTCGATGTGTGTTATCAATATCACATGCAGCTCAAGGAAAGGTTCAGTGCCTTCTCTGACCTTCCCTTTTCTCTCAATATTAAAAAAAAAATTATTTTCTATCATTTTCCTTGCCAGCCTCAGCTCACTCTGAATTTTACAATCAATCAGAAAGTATTAAAGATCTACTTTGTGCCAGACACTGGGCTTAACTCAGGAGGCACTGTGCTGTTTTTACAGGACCAGGTTACTCACATTCATCATCTGTTACCTTGTTGCCTTGTTTCTATTTTATGTACATATAATTCTTTTTTCATGTCTAAATTGGCTGGTGCTTCCACATTGATCTAATCTGACAATTCCATTTTTCCTCTTCATTGGAAGTGCTTTTCCTTTTGTCTTCAGAATTTCACTCTTGAGTTTCTCAAGCTCCTTTTTTTTTTAGACCCTCATCTTCTGTCTTAGAAGCAATGCAAATATCAATTCTAAGATAGAAGAGTGGTAAGGGCTAGGCTAGGGTTTAATTGCCATGACCAGGGTCACACAACTAGGAACCTTCTGAAGTCAAATTTGAACCCAGGTCCTCCTGTCTCCAGGACTGGCACTCTATTCACTGAGCCATCCAACTCTTCCTCCAAATCTTTCTGAACTGACTTCATTGGAAGCATTTTAGTCCAGGGGAGCTTAACTATCTTTTTTCTGTATCCTTTGAAATCTCTTTACCAGGGCAGCTAGATTGTTCGGTGGATTAAGAGCCAGATCAAGAGTTTTTTTTTTAAACAATTACATTTAATAACAAATTTCCACATTAAGTTCTCCAAAGTTATATGATCCAAGTTGTCTTCCTCTCTCCCCCCTTCTGGAGCTGGCAAGCAATTCAATTTGATTTATACATGTATTATCATGCAAAACTCATTTCCAAACTGTTCATTTTTGTAAGTAATAGTCATGTAAAACCAAAATCCCCCCAAAAAACCCCAAAGAAACCAAAGTGAAAAATCTGCATTCTGACTCCCACAGGTCTTTCTCTGGAGGTGGACAGTGTTCTTTCTCATAAGTCCCTCAGAAATGTCCTGGATCACTGCATTGCTGAGTGTAGCTAAGTTGATCATTCCACAATATTGCTGTTACTGTTTACAATGTTCTCCTGGTTCAGATTCTAGAAGGCAGTGCCCACTTCCTTGATCCCAGGGTTCTATTTCCACTTCAGTAACAAATTCCTTATTGTTAGTGAGAATAAGATCCAGAATAGATTTTTCCCCTTGTTAATTTCCCTAACTTTTTAATTAAGTAAAGTCAACAAGCATTTATTAAGACTTTTCTATGTCCCAGATACTGCACAAAGGGCTGGGAATAGAAAGAAAGGCAAAAGTTGCTACCCTCTATTTTAAGTATTATACATTTTAATTTTTACACCTCAAGGAGCTCACAACCTGGTGGAGGGAGACAGCATTCAAACAAAAATGTATTAACAAGAAATAAGCTGGATACATTGGAGATATTATCATTAATGTGGATCAGGAGAAGTTTCTTGTAGAAGGTGGAATTTTAGCTGGGACTTGGAGAAAGTCAGAGAAGAGAGGAGGAAAGAGAGAATTACAGGAATGGGGAACAGCCAGTGAAAAATGAAGATTTGAGAGGTATAGTTTGCTGTTCAAGGAACAGATAGGAAAGTGAGAAATCAAGCATGATATGAACCTGGGAGAGAGGTAAGATAGTGGTACCCTCAATAGTAACAGGGTAGTTAGGATGAGGACTTTAGGGAGGAAGATAATGAGTTCAGTTTTAGACATGATGGATTTAAGATGTCTACAAGACATGAATTGAGTTATTGTATAAGTACTTGGAGATGAGAGATTAGAAGTCTGGAGAATAGTTAGGGCTAAAGAGATCTGAGAATCATCAACAGAAAGAAAAATGTTATTTGAATCCATGAGAGCTAATAATATCATCAAATGAAATATTTATGGAGGTAGAAGAATAAGGGACTTCAGACATAGCTTCAGGGAACACTCATGGTTATTGAATGAGACTGACCTGGATGTTGATCCAGCAAAAAAGACTTAGGATAGGATAGATGGAAGAGCATTTGACATGAAAATTTACAGGGAAAAGAGTATCATTAAGAAGGTGTTTGGGGGGGAGGAGCTAAGTGGTTCAATGGAGAGGGCAGCTTGGTGGCTCAGTGGATTGAGAGCCAGGCCCAGAGATGGGAGGTCCTGGGTTCAAATTTGGCTTCAGACCCTTCCTTGCTATGTGACCCTGGGCAGGTCACTTAACCTCCATTGCTTAGTCCTTACCACTCTTCTCCTTTGGTACCAATACCCAGCACTGATTCCAAGACGGAAGGTAAGAGTTTATCCAAATGGTTGGACAAATTCACAGTTCCACCAAGAAGGTCCCAATTTTTCCACATCCCCTCCAACATTGTTTGCCTTTTCTGTCATGTTAGCCAATCTGATGGTTGTGAGGTAGGCATTCAAGTGAAAGTTTTTTGAGATTGAAGAAGATTTGAGTATTTTAATAGGGGAAGCAACCAGGGAGAAAATGAAGATTACTGAGAGCAGGATCTGTAAAGATGCACTGCCCTCAATTTTTTCAGGGTAGTATAAGACAAGATTCTCAGTTGAGAGGGGATAAGGGAGAGTGATGAGAGGTTTCAAGAAAGATGGAAAGATTTAGAAAAACCACAGTGATGAGTGGGGTAGTGAATTGATCGAGAAGTGTAAAAGGTTAACCAAAATTAGAAGGGAAGCAACAAATTGGGAAAAAATCTTAATAACAAAAACCTCTGACAAAGGACTAATTACTCAAATATATAAGGAGCTAAATCAATTGTACAAAAAAAAAATCAAGCCATTCTCCAATTGATAAATGGGCAAGGGACATGAATAGGCAATTTTCAGATGAAGAAATCAAAACTATCAATAAGCACATGAAAAAGTGTTCTAAATTTTTTATAATTAGAGAAATGCAAATCAAAACAACTCTGAGGTGCCACCTCACACCTAGAGGATTAGCTAAAATGACAGCATAGAAAAGTAATAAATGTTGGAGGGGGTGTGGCAAAGTCGGGACATTAATGCATTGCTGGTGGAGTTGTGAATTGATTCAACTATTCTGGACAGCAATTTGGAACTATGCCCAAAGGGCCCTAAAAGACTATCTGCCCTTTGATCCAGCCATAGCACTGCTGGGTTTGTACCCCAAAGAGATAATAAGGAAAAATACATGTACAAGAATATTCATAGCTGTACTCGTTGTGGTGGCAAAAAATTGGAAAATGAGGGGGTGTCCATTGATTGAGGAATGGCTGAACAAATTGTGGTATCTGTTGGTGATGGAATACTATTGTGCTCTAAGGAATATTGAACTGGAGAAATTCCTTGTGAATTGGAACAACCTTCAGGAATTGATGCAGAGTGAAAGGAGCAGAACCAGGAGAACATTGTACACAGAGACTGATACACTGTGGCACAATTGAATGTAGTGGACTTCTCTACTAGCAGCAATGAAATGATCCAGGACAATTCTGAGGGACATATGAGAAAGAACACTATCCATATCTAGAGAAAGAACTGTGGGAGTAGAAACACATAAGAAAAATAACTGCTCGATTGCATGATTCTATGGGTATATGATTGGGGATGTAAACTCTAAATGAACAGCCTAGTGCAAATATCAATAATATGGAAATAGGTCTTGATCAATGACACATGTAAAACCCAGTGGAATTGTGTTTTGGCTATGGGAGGGGGGTAGGAGAGGTGGGGAGGGAAAGAACATGAATCATGTAACCATGGAAAAGTTTTCTTAATCAACAAAATTAAAAAAGAGGTATAAAAGGTTATATGACATGAATCTGTAGTAGATTTAGTCAGCATTTTCATGATTTTACTCCAACTTCATTTAACAACATGTGAATGACAATGAAGGCAGTAAATGGGTCAGACCTCACTGGGATCTTGTATATAATCCTGTAGGCAATAGGGAATCACTGAAGGTTTGGGGTAGAAGAGTACCATAGTTTGAAATAACAATATGGCAGATGCATATGGGATAAGTTGAAGATGGAAGATACAGAGACAAAGAGGTTATTGCAACAGTCCAGGGGAAAAAGAAAGGCCTGAACAATGACACAGGTTACATATGTGAAGAGAAAGGGAAGGATGCAAGTGATATTGTGGAGGTAGAATCAACAGGAATTGGTAAGTGTTAAACTATAGGCGATGAAGGAAAGAGAGGAGTCAAGGAGGACTCTAACACTGTAAATCAAGGTGACTAAAAGGATGGATATCTGGAAGGAAAATAAAATAATTCCATTTTGGACCAGTTGAATCAGAGATGTGTACAGGTCATTGAAGTGGAGGTGTCCAGCCGGCATAACATAACATAAACATAAACATAAACATAAGTTTAGGATTCAGTAGAGGTATTAGAACTGGGTAGTATAGAGATGATGAGTGCAATCTGGATCACCATTTGCCAAGGTCATCCTAGAGAGAATTCTATTTGAGACAGTGGAAAGCACACTAGACTTGGAGCCAGAGGACTTGGGTTCAAATCCTGCTTCTATCACTTACTATCTATGTAACTTTTAAACAAGTTACATAAACTTTCTGAGCCTCTGTTCCTCATCTGAAGTCTTAAGGGATTGGACTCAATAATCACAAGTCTCCTCTGGGTCTAAATCTATGTGGACTACATGGATCCTGTGGACTAGATGGATCTTTACAACTCTTAAATTTCTGGGAGGGTCACATATAGTCAAGGATGTAGGTACCTAGAAGAAAGCAAGATCCCTGTGAGGGAGACAGCACAGTGGATAGAGTGCTAGACCTGAGTTCAAGTTTGGCCTCAGATAGTTACTAGCTATGTAAAAGTCACAACCTCTGTTTGCCTCAATTTCCTCATCTTTAAAATGAGAATAATAATAGCACCTACCTCCTAGCATTATTGGGAGGGTTTGTCATTTAACACAGTGTCTGGTACCTGGATAGGTGGTATAAAAATGTTAATTACTAATACAAGTATTATTTCTAGAATGGGTAGGAGATAATCTAAAGAATCAAAGGATCCTAGCTGTGGAATTAGAAAGGACCTTTGAGATGAGCTAATCCATCCCCATTATCTTTCATAAGAAAAATGAAGCCTAGAGAAATTTGTCCAAGGTCACACAGGTAATAAATGGCAGTAGCAAGATATAAACCTAGTTCAGATTTTGATTCTAAATCCACTATTCCTTCCAGGACTACAGTGTCCTTAGAGGAGATGGGTCTTGTGCCAAGACTTTAGGACAAGACAAATTTGGATAAAGAAAAATGAGGTCAGTCATTCCCAGCCCAAAGAATAACCTAAGCAAAAACGGTCTTCCCTGACAAGGAAGCAAACAGAGGGCATATCACACAGGCACATAGAACACAAGGCAAGAAAGAACATGCCATATATCAGGCAAAGTAAGAGGTCTAACCTATAGAGAGCAGAGGGTCTGAGCCCCAGGAATCACCGGAGTCTTATCAGTGAGAGACTGAGTGAGGACAAACTGTGAAGGGTGTCGGAATTTAGTTTTGATACTTTGAACAGAGGGATGGTAGCCTGGTATATTAAAAAGAGTATTGGACTTACTGTTGGAAGATCTATGTCAAGTACCATGTCTCCCACTTACTTAGTCTTAAACAAGCCCCTTCCCTCTGAGCTTAGTCTTCTTATCTGTAAAATGGGAACAATAATTCTTATGCTACCTATCTCACTATTGTCATAGTGAATTCCCTCTGCAAACCTTAGAAGGTTTTAGAAATGGAATGTTATAGGCTCACAAATCTAGAATTGGAAAGGATTAACCCTAACCCTCCTCATTTTAGAGAGGAAGAAAGTGAGGCACAACGAGTCACACCCAAGGCAGTGTCTGATTCCAGATCATCCTGACCAGGGTGAGAACTTTTTCCACTACACCAGCTTGGCTCACAAATACTCGTTCTAGCCTACATAAGCTTAGGAGCTGAACACTGACATGATGAATACATGTTTCCTGAAGAGTGATCTTGAATGACATGCAAACATCACTTTCATGGCAGCAGAGGACGTTTAGATTGAAAACCAGTTGAGAGTCTATAGAAAATAGCTTTATTAATACCAAAAACCAAAAACATGGGTCAACCCATCGAAGCTGCAATGGTATCCAGCAATGGGAAGAGAGCTATGACCAGAGAAAACCACCTAGGATCAAGTCCCAGTTTGACCAATAAATGGATATATTGTTGTTGCTTTTCATTCATTTCAGTCTTGTTGGATCCTTGTGACCCCATTTGGGGTTTTCTTAGAAAAGATTCTAGAATTATTTGCCTTCTCCAACTCATTTTTCAGATGATGAAACTGAAGCAAACAAGGTTTAGTGACTTGGCCAGGGTCACAAAGCTAGGAAGTATCTAAGATCAGATTTGAACTCAGGAAGATGAGTCTTCCTGACTCCCGGTCCAGCACTCTATCCACTGCACCACCTAACTTCCCCTAAAATTTTAACTAAATTCATTGTAACTTCAAGTCTCTGTGCCTCAATTTCAACAGCTATAAAATGGAACTAAATAATCTCTAAGTCCTCCTTCACTACTAAAAGCCTATGATTTTAACACCCAACCTTCGATTGGAGTGCTTACATTCTACACACTAAGGGCCAGTCCTTCAAGCTCTTATATTCTAAGAAATAGTTTTGTTTGATTTTCTTTTACTAGTATTATTATTATGCCTCCAAAAACGGGTTCTTCCTCAGAAGAAAAGGAAACCCAGGGGATTACTAATGAGCTCAAATGAGTGTCTACAATAGAGAAATCTCAGTAAACATGATCGGCAACTATGAATTCTTGTTAGCAACCCCAGTACATTTAGTGTACAATGAAACAAGTGTGACATTTTTCAGTAAACAGAAAACTTGTTATTGGTTGTTTGTGACAACCTGACAAATTAAATTGCTTTGAAATTTAATCTGTCTCCAATCATTAGGAGAAAGGGGAAAGAAAAGCCTTAGACTCATATTGAATGTTTAAATCTATTTGACATTATAAGCCATGTCATAACCATGTTTTAAGAGAACAGATTTTCTCATCAGAATAGAAGTACTTGCCCATCCAGGAATCGTTGAGTCATGGGGGCATTTGACGTTTCCACTTTTGGTTGCTATATAGCCAACAGGGCCAGAAACCCATCCTGAGAAATCTGGACTTGTGATGAATTTTTTTATTAATGAAAATTTTGGTCCTATGGCCTGTGCCTCAGTTTCCATTTCTATAAACATGAAATGTGAAAAAGGGTTAGCTTTAAAGTCAGGAGATCTGGGTTCAAGTGAAACACTTTTCCCATATTTACTAGTTGTGTGACCACAGACAAGTCCTTTCTTCTCCCTAAGCTTCAGTTTTATTTTATTTTATTTTTTAAATTTTATTTAATTGATTAATTTAGAGCATTTTTCCAGGATTACACAAATCATGTTCTTTCCCAACCCTCCCCCCAATCCCCTCCCATATCTGACGCACAATTCCACTGGGTTTTACATGTGTCCTTGGTCAAGACCTTTTTCCATATTGTTGATATTTGTACCAGGGTGATCGTTTGGAGTCTACATCCCCAATCATATCCCCATTGACCCATGTGATCAAAGCTTCAGTTTCAACATATATAAAAGGAGAAGCATAATACTTATGCTGACTTCCACATATGGCAGTTGGGAGGAAATGTAAGTTGTTACTTTTATTAATATTCAGATTATAGGAATGCATGAACAGCCATTTATTAAGTGCATTCTATGGGGCCAGACAAGACTCATTTTCCTAAATTCAAATCTAGATTCAGACACTTTCTAGCCTTGAGACTCTGGACAAATCACTAAACCTTATTTGCTTCAGTTTCTTCACCTCTAAAATGAGCAATAGAAGATAATACAAACCACTCCAGTATCTTTGCCAAGAAAACCCCAAACTGAGCCACAAAGAGTCAGATTCGACTGAAAAATGATTGAATGGACAATAAAATGAGACTGTGCACTGGCTATGCAAATACAAAAATGAAGACAGTCCTTGCCCACAGGGAATGTCTATTCTAACAAAGAGCCAAGAGACAGCCAGATAGAGGAGTGATAAACAAGAAGAGATTGGGGGGGAGGGGGAGTTCAAGAAGCAGGGAGTAAAGTGAACTGTGGCTGGGCAGAGACAGAGGCAGTCAGCAGTAAGGATTGCAGGGACCCCAGAAATTCCATGGAAATAAGGGTTAATTCTCCAGGCTGATGAGGAAAAGCCTAGAGAATAAAGGATATTCCCTATCTGTACCATCAAAATTACAGGTTGTTATAAGGATCAAATGGGAAAATGTGTTTAGAGCATTTTTTTAAACACAGTAAAATGCTATAAATCTAAGTCATTGTTCTCTTCTCTGACTTAAGAATTCCTGGTCCAGAGCTGAAGTTTGGGCATCTTTTCTTTACCATCACCATCCCTTCCCTTTTGCCCCCAATTCCTCTGAAACCCTGTCTTAGCCTTTAAAAGCCCCTGGGAAAGAAAGTCACCCTGAGATTTACAAACTGGGGAAAAGAAGGAAGCAAAAACTGTTATTCTACAGCTCAACTCTTATTACTCTATTGATTCATCAGTAAAATTCACTTAACTAGTTTTCAAGGCCCTCCCCGCCAAGGAAATGGCTTAATCCATTGAATTGGAAAACTCTTTCGCTGATTCAAGTTGAAAATGCCACAGTGACCGTGGGGGGCCATTAATCATAGAAAGCTCCAAACCACTACCATTCCTTGTCCCAGGCTCAGGGCACCCACCTCATGAAACAGACTGGGATTCCCTCATTTGGCTTTTTAAAGTCTTTGAGAAGGAAAGCAAAAGTGAGATTTACAAATTGAATGGCTTGAGGACCTCAACCAGACCCCACCGGACAGACACCCGCAGGACCCATGGTTTTTCTGTTATTCAGTCATGTCCAACTCTTTGTGATCCCACAGACCTTACTGTCCACGGGGTTTTCTTGGCAAAGACTTTGGAGGGGTTTGCCATTCCTTCTCCAGTAGATTAAGGCAAGTAGGGCTAAGTGACTTGCCCAGGGTCACATAGCTAGAGAATATTTAAGCCCAGATTTAAGTTAAAGTCTGTCTGATTCCACTCTCAGAGTCCACTGACTAGCCTCCTGATGGAAATTTGGAAATAATAGCAACCTTGGAAGACAGAGCAACTGAGATTAAATTCTTGCTCTGCCTCTGACTGGCTATATGAGTTTGGGCTTCTCCTCCCTTCACTTCCCCTTTCTCTCTTGACTTTAGTTACCTCCTTTGTAAGATGAGAAAGTTTGACTAAATGATCTCTAATGTCCTTTTCAGCTCTATGTTGTGTGACTTCATATTCCTATAACACCTACATTGGAATCCCAGCTTGCTAACTCTGATCTCTCTGAGACTCAGTTTCCTCATTTGTAAAAAGTGAATAATAAAGGTTATTTATGATCTGTTTTAATGATAAGGATGTAAGACATAACCTACACTTAGGACTAACTTTTCATATTGATATTGCTGTTGTTTCTGTTGCTGTTTTTGTTGTTATCATCATTGTTGATGTTTTTTGTTGTATAAGGGGTGGTCTTTTCATCAGGATTGCTTTAAAGTCCTCTATTTCATTCAATATTTATTTTTTCCTTGAAAAATTATATTCAGACTTGTTTATTCTTGATTGATGACCAAGAAGGCTTAGAGCTTGGTCAGACATGAAAGACACCAAGATCATCGACTGCATCCTGGAGCATCGCCAGTCATCCTGACTCTTGTCTTATCACTGGACTTATAAGAAGACTTCGTACAACTCTACCTCACTTAAATCCAATTGATGATCAAGTTAAGACATCGTTCATCATGATGAATTGGTTCTCTTCAAAAATAAAGAACTACAACAGGTGGTGTTCCTGACCTCTTCATTTTATCAAGTGTGGGGAGCTCCCAATAAGGAAACTACTTCAACCAATGCAAATCAACAACTAATCTATAACTTACAGGCTTGATAAGTTACCTTTCCATGGGGAGCTTCTTGTCAAGAGAATTTTATAAGGACAGTTAGGGAAATACTATTGAGAATAATGTCTTAAGAAATGCTAAAAATACTATTCTTTGTTGTGGCTGGAGAGAAACTGGAAGAGACAGAGAGAAAGAAGATTGAGATTTCAATCATGGTTGAACTGTTTTAACATTTATTTTGTAAAGATGACAAAGTGAATTCATAAGAGACCTTTGGTACCTTGAGTGAACTAAAAAGTAGAGGACTTAGTTTTCAGAAGTAAAGAGAAGTCATCTGCTATTACAATGAGAGTTTTAGGTAACACTGGCTATTATTATTTCCAAAGCTAAAATATTCTAAATAGTTATCTATGTCTTTGTTTAGTTATTGATTTCATATTCTTAATAAAGTATATATCACTAGTTTTAATATTTATTTAATCCTAGGAAATTAATATTTTTAACATAGCAATATGAGTGTTACTGGGGGAAGAGGTTAATTGGGGTTTTATAACTTAATTGAATGAGAGATATCAAATGTTATTAATTGGGGACAGCAAGGTGGTTTGAGACACAGGACTAAAGACACGAGTTCCAGGGTTCAAATCTGGCCTCAGACACACTTCCTAGCTGTGCGACCCTGGGCAAGTCACTTCTCACCCATTGCCTAGTCCTTATTGCTCTTCTGTCTTGGAACCAGTACATAGTGCTGATTGTAAGCTGGAAGGTAATATTTTTTAAATGTTTTTAAGTAATAAGGAAAATGTCAAGCATACCCTCTAGGTTATACTAAAACAAGAGTTATTTTTGTGTTATGGTCCTCTTTGGCTTACAGGTGAAGCTGAAGAACCCAAGCTCAAAATAATTTTTTACATACATAAAATAAAACACATAGAATTACAAAAGAAATCAATTACATTGAAATGTTCCTATCAAAATATATTTTATTATTACATTTTTATTTTAATAACAAATTTCCACATGTTTTCCAAAGTCATATGATCCATATTGTCTCTCTCTCCTGGAGCTCACAAGCAATGTTCTATGTATATTATTATACAAAACAGATGAAATATATTTAAAAAGATATGTTCATGAACCCCAGGTCCCTGCCCTATAATTTAGACTAAGAACAAACAAATGAAAAATAAAAAGCTACACAAATGAATGAATGAATAAGTAAATAGATAAATGAATAAATGAATGGATAGAGAGCTAGATATAGAAATGAATGAAGTAGTGGACTGAGGAATACATGTGGATGATGCTGTAATTCTTGGTATAAAAGTCTTTATTATTATTTATCCTATTCTGAGCACTGACAGATAGAATCATAATTTTGCTCACTATTTTCCTCTGCCTAGAATACCCCATCTTCTTTATGCTTTTCATAAATCCCACACATACATCAAGCAATCCCCTTTAAGCCCCACCTGCTCCAGAGAGCCTTCTCTGATCTTCTATACCACCCACACCAATTCTCTTTCCTCCAATGCACCCTGCTAGCTTTTATCATTCATGCTATCCAATACATCAAGGTCCTGATTAAATAATGCTAAGCAGTGGAAATAATCTGGGAGTCTGGATAGTTTGATTCTAATTCCAGATCTGGTTCCAGTTTAATAGTTTAAGTTTAAGACATGTGAATTTGGGCTAGTCATTTCTAATGATACCTATTATGTGCCAGATACTGTACTAGGTGCTGAAGACACAAAGACAAAGGGAAAATAATCCTTCTCTTCAAGGAGTTGGAGAAAACAGAATGTGTGCAAAGACCTATGTATAAACCACCTACCAATAAGAGAGGGCGGTCAATAGAAGCTTCTGTAGAAAGTGATATTTGATCTGAGCTCAAGAAAGAAGATAAGGCAGCAACTAGGTGGTTCAATGGATTGAGAGCCAGGTCTAGAGACAGGAGGTCCTGGGTCCAAATCTGACCTCAGACACTTCCCAGCTGTGTGACCCTGGGCAAGTCACTTAACCCCCACTGCCTAGCCCTTCCCACTCTTCCCTTGGAACCAATATGCAGTACTGGTAAGAATAAAAAATAAATGAAGATAGGAATTCTATGAGGTAGAGATGATGAGGGAGATCCACCAGCAAGAGGGAAAGCAATACCAAGACATGGAGAGGAGATGCAATATTTAGTAGAGGGAAGAGCAAAGAGGTCGTTTGGCTGGAACATAGAATAGGCGAAGGAAAAGACGTATTGAGGACTTAAGTTCAGACCAAATCGTGAGACCTAATTGCTGCACCTCAGTTTCCTGCCTCTGAAAAGTGCAGAGGTGGGGGCTGAATTAGGTGATCACTAAAATCCCTACCAACTCTCATTTTCACAGATTAACTCCAGCTCACGGTTACTTCTCTTCTCCAAATTCTGGCCGCTTTTCTAGCCAGAACCACATGATTAAACCTTTGAAGAAACAATGTCCCCTATTGTGTCTCCCCAGACAGACTGTGCTCCCCAAGGGTAGGGCCCGAGTCTGCCCCTCCTGTGTCTCTCCAGATTATGAGCTCCCCAAGGGCAGGACCTAGGTCTGTTCTTCCAGCTCCCAGACAGGGAGCTCCTCCAGGACCCAGTCTATTTCTTCACTGTCTTTCCCACAACTGAGCATAACACCAAGCTAGGCACATGGGGTTTGGGATGGAAGTGGGGAGAGGTGGTTTGTAAAGGCTTATTGACTTGCCTCACCCGTGTCTTCCGAGGATAAACTCCCAACAGATGGCATATGATGAAGGAACACGTAGGGAACATGCAGACGATGGAATAATAAACATGGAAGGAAGACATGAAGGGAAAAGATTAAATATTTATATTGTCTGGGAGCCAAGGCTAAGTGTCTCACTGGAGCGGTGAGTGATTGAATAGGTAGGAGAATGCTGAGGGAGTGGTGGGGTGGATCCCTGGCCCTCTGGTCCTTGGTAGAAAAAGGTTTCAAAAGTATTTGTTTTCCTGGGTCTACATTTCTAATGTAGAGTATTAAGGGGAAAAGAGACCTCAGAGGTTATCTAGTCCTAGGATCTCACAGAGCTAGAAGAGAGAGGGGGCAGAAATCCATCCAACCTCTCTGACAGGTGTAATACGAATCCCTTCTACAAAGTCTTTGACTAGTGGTCAGCCAGTTTAAATACCTCTAGGGACAATACCACTAGCTACCTGTCATGGCAGCCCATTCCACGGTCTGATAGTTCTAAATCATCAAAATATTCTTAATTATGAATGTTCTTATTTACGCTGAATGAAATCTACCTGCCTATAGTTTCCTCATCATTCCTCGTCATTCAGCCCTCTGGGGACAGGCAGAACAAGTCTAATCCTTCTTTCATATGACACTCAAAGAGCTAGAAGGAACTTCAGAGATTGTGAAGTCTAACCTCCTCATTATACAGATGAGGAAATGGGAGTCCATTACAGTGATTTCCCAGTATCACACAAGAAGTCTATGATCCCATGATTATATATTTGAAGGCAGTGATCATTTTCTCTAAGTCTCCTCTCCAGGCTAAGCATCGCCAGTTCATCCAACCAGTGCACATATGGCAAGAGGGTCACCTTCTTTTATACATACTCATTCATCAATATGGTGCTTAAAACAAAATCTCCTTCACCCCCATCCCACCCTGCCCCCTTTTACTGATGGAGAAACTGATTGACTCAAGAGAGGGAAAGGGGATTACCAAAGCCAAGTCAGTGGCTTGACATGTACAACTTCCACCCAACAAAGCAACTTTGAGATAGAATCTGTCCCCCAAACTCCAGGTGTCTGTCCCACAGAGTAGACATTCAAGTGTGTCTACTTATATGTTTCTAGAAAATCATATAAATTGAGTACCAGCTCAAGTCTGAAAGCCTAAAGAGGGGAATTGGGTGGGAACTGGCTTTGTTTCAATTCCTCTGTTTGTGTTGGCTTTGCATTTGTTGTCTTATCTTCCTAAACCCTCATGGCAGTGTCCCTAAGAGAGTCAAGCTGGCCTTCTCAGTCAGTAAGAGAGCTGATAATATCTAAGGAATAGTGAACAGGGTACTGGATTTAGAATCTGGGGTTCAATCTGAGTTCAGATCTCAGGTCTGCTCCATTCTCAGGGCCACTGAGAGAGTTATAGCCTTCTCTGGGCTTCAATTTTCCCATATGCAAATTGAGGGGCTGGGAGTCAGATAAACTAATATCTTGGAATCCAACGCCCTTAATTTTACAGATGAGTGAACTGAGTCACAGAAAGATTAAGTGACTTGCCTAGGATCACACAAGTAGCATATTACAGAATTCCAACTCAAATCTTCCTGATTCCAACTCTAGCAGGCTCCCTAAATACCAGTCTCACTATCATCTAATATTCTGAAGTAATAAATCTCAGGAAGATGAATAGAAAAAACTACAAGGAACATTTATAGCAATAAATAACAATGATATTCTAAAAAAGGTCTATTCCAATGCCTCATCTCATTATGGAACAGAAGCAATCTGTCGGACATTTTTCAGTCATGTCTGACTTTGTAATCCCTTTTGAGATTTTCTTGGCACAGATACTAAAGCAGTTTGCCATTTCCTTCTCCAACTTATTTTATGGATGAATAAACTGAGGCAAGTAAGTTAAGTGACAAATTTGCCTAGAGTCATCTAGCTAGTAAGAGTCTAAGACATGTGAAGACTTCCCCCTTCCCCTATCATTGAAGACTTCTCTTGGCAGAATGGGTAGATGAGAAGAGTTTATTCCAGTGGCCATGAAGGTGACTGAAGCAGATGCTATAGAGTGCTTAAAGCTCGGTCATACATGAAAAATGCCAGGCTCATCCACTGTATACATCAGGCCATGATCAGTTGTCCTGACTTTTTTCTTAACCACTGGACTTCAGTGACTCTGGAAGAGAAGATGAGACTGACAACTTTGTGCAACTTTGCCTCAAAAATCCAAATCAGGGCAAGTCAAGACATCATCCATGATATCATTGGTCCTCTTTGAAAACCAAGGACAAAAAACATCATATAAAATGCATGTGTGTATATGTGAGTATGCATGTATGTGGGTGTGAGTATGGATGTAACAAATATTTTAATTTTTTCTGTTTTGGATCTCATTTTTTTCCATCTACAAAATGAGGTGTTCAAAGTAGATATCTGAGGTCTATTCCAAAGCTAAACCTATGGCCTTTGGTTTCCTCATTTATGAAAGATGAATAACATTTCTTGTTTGAATCATTTCAGTGATGTCTGATTCTCTGTGATCCCATTTTGGGATTTTCTTGACAAAGATACTGGAGTAATTTGCCATTTTCTACTCCAGTTCATTTTACAGATGAAGAACTAAGGCACACAGAGTTAAATGGCTTGCTCAAGGTCAAACAGCTATTAAGTATTTAAGGCCAAATTTGATTTAATGAAGATAAGGCTTCCTGAATCCAAGCCCAGTGCTCTATCCACTTCATCATCTAACTGAGTAGTAGATATGGACTCAAACAATGTTCAAATCCCATTTCTGAAATTTACTCCCTGTTTAGCCTTGGGTAAATCACCACCTCCCAGGGCCTGCTTTTTTCAGCTAGAAAGAGATGGGCAAAAAGGGGAACAACCAACTATAACTCTTTTACTAGAATTTTTAACTCGTTCAGTAAATTTTCAAAACCTTACTTTAAGAACATGCTCTGAATGGTTGGTTCTCTGAGTCACCTCTTTTAAGCCACTGTCAAGCTTATAAAACTACTTGTTAGCACAAAGACAAGGCCTATACTGTAGCTGGGCTTAGTGTAGAACTCTAACTATATTTTGCCCATAAATAAAGTCAGATCATCATCTTGGGAATCTGGCACAAGTCTTTTGTTTCTTACAGTAATTTCTTTTCATTAGATCAATTTTTACCTTTTCTTTGTTTGAAATCATGATTGCTACCCCTGTTTTTTTTTTTTTACTTCAGCTGAGGCATAGTAAATTCTGCTCCAGCCTCTTACTTATATTCTGTATATGTCTCCCTGTTTTAAGTATGTTTCTTGTGGACAGTTTCTTATAGACAGAGTTCTGATTTTTAATCCACTGTGCTATTCTTTTACATTTTATGGGTGAGTTCATAACATTCACATTCATAGTTATAAACTGTGTATATTTAATTGTGTGTTTCACTCCATTTTATTTATCGTCATTTATTCTTCTCTCTCTCTCTTTTTAGCATCTCCCTGTTCACTGATGTTTTGTTTTCAATGACTTCCTCCCCCAATCACCCTCATTTTTGTAATCCACTACATTCCTTATTCTCCTTACATTCCTACTTCCCTACAGGGTAAGGTCTATTTCTATAGCTAAGTGAGTGTGGGCGTTATTCAGGCTTTGAGCTAGTTCTGATGAGAGTAAGTTTCAATCATAACCCTCCACACTTTTTTCCTCCACTATATTTGCTACTTATGTGACTCTTCATGAGAAGTAGTTTACCCCCTTCTATCACTCCTTTTCTCTTCTTTCCATGTTTCTCTTTCCCGTTTACCTTTTTTATGAATCAGCCCTTTTTATTTACCTTTGTTCTTTCTATGTATGCTCCTTTTCATTGCTCTAATAGTGATAAAATTCTAAAGTAGCTTAGGTGCATTATATACTTTTAGTAATTTACTATCCTCAAGTATCATAGATATTTTAATTATTTAAATTACCATCATCCCAGGTATGAATGTACTTAGTTCAACCTTATGAAAAACCTCTAAGTTTTTCATTTTACCTTTTTTTTAAATATATTAAATCAATTTAGAACATTATTCCTTGGTTACAAGAATCATATTATTTCACTCC
The DNA here is from genome assembly GCF_027887165.1 of Monodelphis domestica. NCBI lineage: Eukaryota > Metazoa > Chordata > Mammalia > Didelphimorphia > Didelphidae > Monodelphis > Monodelphis domestica. Next base: position 317,329,698 of record NC_077227.1, read on the forward strand.
CTCACCTCCCCCCCACCCTTCCTGTAACCAACATGCAATTCCACTAGATATTACATGTGTCCATGATCAGAACCTATTTCTGTGTTGTTGGTGTTTGCACTAGGATGTTCATTTATAGTCTATATCCCCAATCATATCCCCCTCAACCCATGTAATCAAGCAGTTGTTTTTCTTCTGTGTTTCTACTCTCACAGCTTTTCCTCTGAATGTAGGTAGTGTTCTTTCTCATATATCCCTCCAAGGTATTCAGGTTCATTGTATTGCCATTACATTCGATTGTACCACAGTGTATTAGTCTCTGTGTACATTGTTCTCCTGGTTCTGCTCCTCTCACTCTACATCAACTCCTGGAGGTCATTCCAATTCACATGGAATTTCTCCAGTTTATTTTTCCTTTCAGCACAATACTATTCCATCACCAACATATAACACAATTTGTTCAACCATTCGTCAATTGAAGGACATCCCTTCATTTTCCAATTTTTTACCACCACAAATGACGCAGCTATGAATATTCTTATACATGTCTTTTTCCTTATTATCTCTTTGGGGTACAAAAATCAGCAGTGCTATGGCTGTATCAAAGGACAGACAGTCTTTTTGTGCTCTTTGGGCATAGTTCCAAATTGTCCTCCAGAATGGTGGGATCAATTCACAACTCCATCAGCAATGAGGTCCCAATATGTCCCAACTTTGCCACATCCTCGCCAGCATTCATTACTTTCCATTGCTGTCATGTTGGCCAATCTGATAGGTGTGAGGTGATAACCTCAGAGTTGTTTTGATTTGCATCCCTCTGATTATAAAAGATTTAGAACACTTTCTAATGCACTTATTAATAGTTTTGATTTCCTTAACTGAAAATTGCCTATTTATGTCCCTTGCCCATTTATCAATTGCAGAATGGCTTGATTTTTTTGTACAATTGATTTAACTCTTTATAAATTTGAGTAATTAGACCTTTGTCAAAGGTTTCTGCTTTGATGATTGTTTCCTAATTTGTTGCTTCCCTTCTAATTTTGGTTGCATTGGTTTTGTTTGTATACAAACTTTTTAATTTGATGTCATCAAAATTATTTATTTTAAATTTTGTAATTTTTTCTAACTCTTGTTTGGTTTTTAAATCTTTCCTTTCCCAAAGACCTGACGTGAATACTATTCTGTGTTTACCTAATTTACTTATAATTTCCTTCTTTATATTCAAGCCATTCACCCATTCTGAATTTATTCCAAACCTAATCTCTCCCATACTGTCTTCCAATTTTCCCAGCAGTTTTTATCAAATAGTGGATTTTGGTCCTGAAATCTGGGATCTTTGGGCTTATCATAGACTATCTTGCTGAGGTCACTTACCCTAAGCCTATTCCACTGATCCTCCTTTCTGTCTCTTAGCCAGTACCATGTTGTTTTGATGACCACTGCTTTATAGTAAAGTTTGAGATCAAGAACTGCAAGGCCACCTTCCTTTGCATTTTTTTTTCATGATTTCCCTGGATAGCCTTGATCTTTTCTTCTTCCAAATGAACTTTGTTATGGTTTTTTCTAATTCAGCAAAAAAGTTTTTTGGTAATTCAATGGGTATGGCACTAAATAAGTAAATTAATTTGGGTAGGATTGCCATTTTTTATTATGTTAGCTCATCCTACCCATGAGCAATTGATGTTTTTGCAATTGTTTAGATCTAGTTTTAATTGTGTGGAGAGTGTTTTGCAATTGTGTTCATATAGTTCCTGTGTTTGTCTTGGCAAATAGATTGCTAAGAATTTTATATTGTCTAGGGTGGTTTTAAATGGAATTTCTCTTTTTAATTCTTGCTGCTGAGATGTGTCGGAAATATATACAAATGCTGATGACTTATGTGGGTTTATTTTGTATCCTGCAACTTTGCTAAAGTTGTTGATTATTTCCACTAGCTTTTTAGTTGATTCTCTAGGATTCTTTAAGTAGAACATCATATCATCTGCAAAGAGTGATAGCTTGGTCTCCTCATTGCCAATTTTAATATCTTCAATTTCTTTTTCTTCTCTAAATGCTGCTGCTAGTGTTTCTAGTACAATGTTAAATAATAGAAGTTATAATGGGCATCCTTGTTTCACTCCTGATCTTATTGGGAAGGCTTCTAGTTTATCCCCATTACAGATGATGTTTGCTGATGATTTTAGATAAATACTGTTTATTATTTTTAGGAAAGGCCATTCTATTCCTATGATTTCTAGTGTTTTCAATAGGAATGGGTGTTGTATTTTGTCAAAGGTTTTTTCTGCATCTATTAAGATAATCATGTGATTTTTGTCAGTTTGCTTGTTAATATGGTCAATTATGTGGATGGTTTTCCTAATATTGAACCATCCTTGCATTCTTGGCATAAATCCTACCTGGTCATAATGAATAATGCTCATGGTATTTTCCTAGAGTCTTTTTGCTAGTATTCTATTTAAGATTTTTGCATCTATGTTCATTATGGAGATTAGTCTATAGTTTTCTTTCTCTGTTTTTGAACTGCCTGGCTTTGGAATCAGTACCATATTTATGTCATGAAAGAAATTTGGTAGAACTCTTTCTTTGCTTATTCTGTCAAATAGTTTGTATAATATTGGGATTAATTGTTCTTTGAATTTTTGATATAATTTATTTGTTTATCCATCTGGTCCTGGGGATTTTTTTCTTAGGGAGTTCTTTGATGTTTTGTTCAATTTCTTTTTTATGATATGGGGTTGTTTAGGTATTCTATTTCTTCCTCTGTCAGTTTAGGCAATTTACATTTTTGTAAATATTCATCCATATCACCTAGATTGCCATATTTATTGTCATATCATTGGGCATAATAATTTTTCATGATTTGCCTTAATTTCCTCTTCATTAGAGGTGAGGTCTCCCTTTTCATCTTGGATACTCTCAATTTGGTTTTCTTCTTTCCTTTTTTAAATTAGATTGGTCAATACTTTGAGTATTTTATTTGTTTTTTCAAAGTACCAGCTTCTAATCTTTTCAATTTTATTAATTTTTCCTTTGATCTTTTGGATCTCTAATTTAGTTTTCTTCTGAAGATTTTTAATTTGTTCACTTTCTAGTTTTTTTTAATTTGCATGCCCAATTCATTGAACTCTGACCTCCCTAATTTGTTAGTATATGAACTCAATGATATAAATTTCCCCCTGAGTACTGCTTTGGTTGCATCCCATAGATTTTGAAAGGGTGTCTCATCATTGTCATTTTATTCAATGAAATTATTAATTGTTTCTATGATTTGTTCTTTAAACAATTTTGGAGAATCATATTGTTTAATTTCCAAATAGTTTTTGATTTGCCTCTCCATGTACCCTTACTAATTATTATTTTCATTGTATTGTGGTCTGAGAAGTTTGCATTTATTATTTCTGCTCTTTTGCACTTGTTTGCAATGTTTTTATGCCCTAATACATGGTCAATTTTTGTGAATGTACCATGTGCTGCTGAAAAGAAGGTGTATTCCTTTTTGTCCCTATTTATTTTTCTCCACATATCTACTACCTCTAATTTTTCTAAGATTTCATTCACTTCTCTTACCTCTTTCTTATTTATTTTTTTGTTTGATTTAACTAATTCAGATAGAGGAAGGTTCAGGTTTCCCACTAGTATTGTTTTTCTATCTATTTCATTCTTGAGTTCCACTAGTTTCTCCTTTAGAAATTTGGATGCTATAACATTTGGTGCCTACATGTTGAGTACTGATATTTCCTCATTGTCTATACTGCCTTTTATCAGGATGTAATCATCTTTCATATCTCTTTTGACTAGATCTATTTTTACTTTGTCTTTGTCAGATATCATGATTGCAAGTCCTGCCTTCTTTTTATCAGTTGATGACCAATAGATTTGGCTCCATCCTCTTACTTTTACCCTATGTGTGTCTACCTTCCTCATGTGTGTTTCTTGTAGACAGTATATGGTAGAGTTTTGGTTTCTAATTCACTCTGCTATTCTCTTACATTTTATGGGTAAGTTCATTCCATTCACATTCAAAGTTATGATTACCAGCTATGCATTTCCCAGCATTTTGATTTCCACTCCTAGTCCTGCCTTTTCTTCTTTCACTATTTCTTTCCTCACCATGTTTTATTTTTAATCGGTCCCCCTAATTCCCACCATTATTTTACTTCCCTTTCTAACCTCCCCTCTCTTCTTATTCTCCTCTTATTTTCCTTACAGTCTTTTTAAACTACCCCCCCCCTTTCCCTCCTTTATATTGCTTTCCTCCCCACCAGTCCTTTTGCTACCCTTCTACTCTCCTATAGGGGGCAAATCAATTCTCTGCCCCGATGTATTTGACTGTTCTTCCCTCTTTGAGTCAATTTCAATGCACATAAGAATTGAGTCTTTCCTATTTCTAACCTCTTTACCCTTCTAGTGTATTGATGTTCTCCCCCCCCCCCGCAATCATGTGCTTCTTTTACCCCATTTTGTTTCTTTTCCCATTTCTCTTAATATTAACCTCTTTTTTTAACTCTAGTTGTATAGATATAATATATATACACATACATA
>NC_077227.1:317339218-317351718 GCF_027887165.1 Monodelphis domestica
TCACTGTTTTCTGTGATGATGAAAAATTTTATGTACAAGGGAGAGGGAAAGGATGGGGAGCTTTGAGGTAGATGAAATTACTTCAGAGGTCCTTTTCATTTCTGTGATGCTATGGTTCTTTGACAAATATGATAAACTGGGAGATCATAACATATAAGGACAAGGGAAAGAAACAGGGATGTTTAATTTGAAAATAAAAAGACTTAAGGGAGATGATATCGATCATGAAAGCTAAAAAGGAGTAGGCTTGACAAAGGACCTATAGGTCCTTTAGGTCCTTTCTCAAGGAGGAAAAGGTCATAAAAATCTCCAGAATTCTTTGGGTGCAAGATGTGAAGCAACATTTGGCCCTTTTGTCAACCTGGGCTGGAGCTAGAGACCCTGGGCAGATCTCCTTGACAGAAAGGAGAGGACTTTTAAATGCCAAATCTAGCCTCTAATTAGCTAATTGAAAAGACAATTAGGCAAACAGGAACTAGAACTGAATGAAGCCCCCTTAATAAAGGAGCCATTCATTAGTGAAACCTGGAGTAATGGGGGCTGGGGGGAGAGAAAGAAGAGAGAAAATGGGAAGGATTTACTTCAATCATGTACAACTAGCCTCCACTCTTAAAAGAAAATGAACTCCCAGTAGAAGCACCCATTTCTGCCTTTTAAAAATAAGGATCCAGAAGGTTCAAAAAAAGGTGAGGGGGAGGAGCTATGCTTTAAGGATTTTATAAACATGCAAGATCAATACTCAAAAGTCTGTTATTTCCTCAGGCACTTTTCCTGCAGTTAAAATGCCCAATACCCATTATAGCATCATAGTCAAAATAGCCAGACTTCCATCCTATAGGCCTGATTAACTTAGAAAGTGCTTAGGGTTTTTTCTCATTCAATTATCCCCATTTTGAGGTTTATTTGGGTTTTTTTTTTTAAACAGAATGCTTGAAAAAACATCTAAGTACAAAAATTATAGAGCACTATTATGGAGCCTCATTCAAAATGTGATATGGCAGTTTAAAAAAAGCTGATTCAATCTTAGCCTGCATGAAAAGAGGAAGGAACGAGGGAATCAGTGATTCTACTATAGTTGCCCTCATCAGTTCATTTCTGGAATATTGTGTTTGCTTCTGGGCCCCTCTATTTTAGTCAGTGGACAAACAATTATTTTTTTTCTCATGGTTACATGATTCTTATTGTCTCCCTTCCATCTTCCCTCCCCCCACCCGGAGTTGACAAATAATTCACTCAAAACCTATTTCTACATTATTCATTTTTGTAATAGAGTAATCTTTTAAAACTAAAACCCCAAATCCTATGCCCATATAAACAAATGATAAATCATATTTTCTTATGGACTTCTATTCCCATAGTTCTTTCTCTAGTTGTGGAGAGAATTCTTTTCATAAGTCCCTCAGAATTGTCCTGGAGCAATGCATTGCTATTAGTAGCAAAGTCTATGAGTAAAAGATTATTAAGCACCTACTATGTGCCAGACACTATATTAAGTACAAACACAAATAAGGCAAAAACACAGTCTCCACCCTCATGAAGTACATAGTCTAATGAGGGAAACAACTATATACATAGAAGATATGTACATGATAAATTGGAAATAATCAACAGAAGGAAGGCTCTAGAATTGGGGGAATTTAGGAAAAGCTTCCTATTGAAGAAAGCCAAGGAAGTCAGGAGGCAGAAATGAAGAGGGAAAACACTCAAGGTATTGGGAGCAGTCAGATCTCTCCATCTCTTCCCCAACCTCATGTAGGACTGTAAAGAAACATTCACAGCCTACCCTCAGGGAATATTTTTGAAACTTGATCATGTACAGATATCTTCTGCTGGCATGTATATGGCTCATTGCTCCATAGAGTCCTGCATTGGTTGCTCAGCAAGAAAAGTTGATGACTTGGTGTGCCATACCTAGTAGAAGAAGAGGTAGCTTCTGGCTTATGAGTTTCTTTTTTTGTTTAATTTTGTTTTAAATCCTTACCTTCCATCTTAGAATCAAGACTTGGTTCCAAGGCAGAAGGGCTAGGCAATGGGGTTTAAGTGACTTCCTTGGGGTCACATAGCTAGGAAGTTTCTGAGGTCAAATTTGAACCCAAGACCTCCTTCCAGGACTGGGACTTTATTCTCTATGCCACCTACCTACCTCCTGCTGATGAGTTTTTTTGAAGCAGCATTTGAGAAGGCAAGATGTGCTTCCACAATGGAAAAATGAAGGAAAGAAGGATCTTTCCCTACCTTTGCACTAGGCCCCCATCAGTAAATGGAGCATGGATTCAACTAGCAAGAGGTATAGAGGAGACCCTCTACGTATCTTATCTTTCCTTTAACATGATTTGGTGAACACTAAAAAGTCCTAGAAGGCCTGTGAATATTGACAATAAGGCTAGTCTTTGCCAGAATGTTTTTAGTTAAAGCAGCAGCAGTAATCAGATAAGGCACATAACAAGGAAAGCATTGGCAAGGGAGAGGGTGAAGCTCAGAAAATGCCACACTTGGATTATGCTTGGAGTTTGATTGGACTGTGCTCAATAAAGGCAAAATATGAACTGGCTAATTAGCAACGTTAAATAAAAAGCTGCTTCTAAACCAAAAAGGCTTCAGTATTAGCCTCCCAACTATTGTACTCATAGAGATAAATCATTGAATTCTATCCTTGTTTCATGATTCGTCATTATTTAGCACGTCCTATTTCTGTGAGAATTAACTAGCTGTTCCATCCCTGATTCATTTTGTATATCAGATACCCTTTTTACTTAGCCTTTTTCTGGGGAGAACCCTTAGGCTTCAAGGCCCTAACTTTTTTATAAATAGCAACATTCTCTGGAGCAACCAGAATAGAAGTGAAGAATACATGACTATGAGAACTGAGAAGACTACTTCCTGTCTTGAGAAGTCAAGCAATTTCAGAGTAATGAGTTTAGGGCAAGCTGTGCCTACCTAGTCACCCTGCTAGATTAGAAGTTATTTATAAACTAGACCCATTTTACAGATAAGGAAACTGTGTCAAGAAAAAGTGTTTTCCCTTTGTTGATTATTTCTAATTTATCCCTCACATATCTTTTTCATACATAACTTTTTGAATGTTGTCTCTCTCATTGGATTGTGGGCATCTTGAGGGCAAGGACTTTCTTCCTATTCCCCAAGGAATGTAAGTTTCTTACTATCAATAAGCACAAGAAAAAGTGTTCTGAATCTCTTATAATTAGAGAAATGCAAATCAAAACAACTCTGAGGTATCACCTCACACCTAGAGGATTAGCTAACATGATGACAAAAGAAAGTAATAAATGCAGGAGGAGATGTGGCAAAGTTGGGACACTAATGCATTGCTGGTGGAGTTGTGAATTGAGCCAATCATTCTGGAAGGCAATTTGGAACTATGCCCAAAGGGGGCTAAAAGACTGCCTGCTCTCTGATCCAGCCATACCTTTGCTGGGTTTATACCCCAAAGAAATAATAGGGGAAAAGACTTGTACAAAAATATTTATAGCTGCCCTCTTTGTGGTGGCAAAAAAATTGGAAAATGAGGGGATGCCCTTAAACTGGAGAATGGCTGAACAAATTGTGGTATCTGATGGTGATAGACTACTATTATACTGAAAGGAATAATGAACTGGAATGACCTCCAGGAATTGATGCAGAGAGAAAGGAGCAGAACCAAGAGAACACAGAGATGGATGCATTGTGGCCCAATCGAATGTAATGGATTTCTCTACCAGCAGCAATGTAATGATCCAGGACAATTCTGAGAGATCTATGAGAAAGAACACTATCCACATCCAGAGAAAGAACTGTGGGAGTAGAAACACGGAAGAAAAACAATTGCTTGATTACATGGGTCAATGGGGATATGACTGGGGATGTAGACTCTAAGAGATCACACTAATACAAATATTAATAATATGGAAATAGGTCTTGATCAATGGCACATGTAAAACCCAGTGAAATTACATGTTGGTTACAAGTGTGGGGTAGGAGGAGGAGAGGGAAAGAACATGAATCATGTAACCTGGAAAAAATATTCTAAATCAATTAATTGAATGAAATTTTTCAAAAAAAAATATAAGTTTCTTAAGGACAAGTACCATTTTGTTTCCTGTCTTTATAGTTCCTGCATATAGCACAGTGCTTTGCACATTTGCCTGGTTGCTCTTGTTCATTCATGACCAATTCATCATGGTCCCAATTTGGGGTTTTCTTAGTAAAGATACTGGAGTGGTTTGACATTTCCTTCTCCAGATCATTTTACAGAGAAGAAACTGAGGCCAACAGGGTTAAGAATCACACTTGACTTCATGATGGTAAGCCTTCTTGATTCTAAACTTTGTGCCCTGTAAGAAGTGCTTAATCTATGGTTATTCAAATTGATTTGAATTTTTTGAATGAGACAGCTGAATTAGCCCTCAGGTGAAAAGAATAAAAGCTAGCATTACTGTAGCACTTTACAAATATCTAGTTTGATCCTCAAACATTCCAGGAAGGTAGGCACTATTATGATCCTCATTTTACAGATAGGAAACTGAGGTAAAAAGCAGTGAGATAAAAACCTGTCCAGGGTTACACCAATAATTAGAATGTGAAAACACAATTAGAACTCAAGTCTTCCTGACTCCAAGTCCAGCATTCAATCCACTGTGCCACTTAGCTATCCCTAAGATCATCTAGTCCAACTATCTAATGTCACCAGATAAAGAAATTAAACCTCATGTATAGAAAATGGCTTCTAATTTGCTGCTTTTTATTTGCCCTAGACTGAGAAACAATATAAAGAAAGCTTATTAGAATTGTGTGTAAAATAAGACTAAAAATAATGCAATAATCTGGGTGCTTGCATAACAAGAAAAATTGGGTGCTGGGGAGAGAGATACCTTGGAATCCCCAATAATCAAAACTTGTGTGCAAGGCACCCTATGGCATGAATGGGTTCCAAAGATGAAAAGCACCAGGTTTTGACTCTTTGAATGGGTGCATTCAGGAGTTTATAATCCTTGGTGTGGGGAAGGGGAGGGAAGGATTAGGTTGGACCGGATGTGGGTTTCAATGAGTCTAGGTCAGAGATAACAGGATTCAATGCTAGAAAAGCCTTAATGGACTATCCAACCCCCTCTTTTTAGAGATGAGAAAACCAAAACTGGCCAAAAAGGTGCAGAGAAAGAGCTGGAAATGTATACAAGAATCAGGATTCTAACCCACATCCTTCTAACCAAGTCTGACTCCAAATTCAATGCCCTTTCTACTATGCCACACAAATCATCTGACCACTCTGGACTTCAGTTTACTCATCTGTAAAATGATGATAATAATCTTTAGGCCCCATAGGACAGTTATGAAGAAGATGTTGGTAAACCTTAAGATGGTATACCCACGTGAGCTATTTATTGTGATCTTGCATAGTTCAAGCCCTCATATCTTCCTCCAAGTGGCTTCCAAGCCCTTCCTAGGTTCCAGGTCTCACGGACTCAATAAGGACTCTTGATGCTCCATCCCAGTGGGGGGCTGCCCCTCCTTCCATCCCTTCCCCATCCCCCTTCCCCTTAGCTGAAGCAGCCCCCCTGGTGCCTTTTGGAGGAGTAGGTATAAAAAGGCATTTCATATTTTCATGCATTTCTTCCCAGCAATTTGCTCCTCATGAATAGAGAGCAGTTCAGGCAGCTCCAATGTTTTTATAATTAACATTTCACAAATATTTCTACGCACAAGCTTATCTTGTTCAATTTGCCGCAAGCTTCCGTCACAGGGAGCTTCCAAGAATGTTCAGTGGCTGTGGCCAGGACAGGCTGAGCCATCTCCTCCTAGGGGCTTCACTACAAAGGATTCATGGCGGGGAGGAGGAGAGTATTGGGAAATGGAGACAGTCACATCCTTTCCCCCATCTGGAGGAGTCCAGGCAGAGGCTGGGTGACTCTTATCAGAGAGGAGATCTGTTAACTCCTACCAAACAAGACTCTCAGGCTCTAAGATGATAGAAGTTCTAGGGGAAAGAAGATCTTAGTTGGAATCCTGATTCATCCACTTTGGGTTATTGTTCAGTTGTTTCAGTCATGAAACACATGAGGAATTAACTAGATAAATGAGTTATTTCCTGGGAGGTAACATGGTGTGGAAGAAAGGACACTGAGCTTGCAATCAGAGACCCTTGGATTCTAGTACTGACTTTGTCACTGACCCATTACATTGGGAAAGTCACTTTCCATTTCTTGGTCTCAGTTTCTCCCATTTTTTTTAACCCTTACACCTTCCATCTTGAAATCAATACTGTGTATTGGTTCCAAGGCAGAAGAGCAGTAAGGGCTAGGCAATGGGGTTAAATGACTTAGCCAGGATCACACAGCTAGGAAATGTCTGAGGTCAGATTTTAACCTAAGACCTACCCTCTCTGAATCTGGCTCTCAATCCACTGAGCCACCCAGCTGCCCTCTAGCATATAGTCTTTCTTTCTTTCTTTGCTTAAAGAATATAGTCGTAAAGAGGAATAATACATTTACAGTCAAATCTCAAATATTCAAATACCTGTGATCCCATTGATATGGATGTCCCCTCTAAAAAATACAATATAGATCGTATACATCTGTATTGTATTGTTGGGCAGCTAAGTAGCACAGTGGATGGAATGCTGGTCCTGGATTCAGGAAGACTTGAATTCACATCCTAACTATATGACCCCAGAAAGTCAATTAATGGTATTTGCCTCAGTTTCCTCATCTACAGAATGAGCTAGAAAAAGAAATGTCAAACTACTCCAGTGTTTTTGCCAAGAAAACCTAAATGGGGTCATGAGGAGCTGGACATGACTGAAAGGACTAAACATATCATATTGTTACAGTATAGCTTTTAACCCATTTATGCCCAACTTTCCTATGCTACTTTAGTCCATGGCCATGATGATTCTTCCATCATTTGATAGAGGAGAGCTACCCCATGAACTGGAGAACGTCTTTGCTTTATCCTGCCTTCCCTCCACCCCATTATCTCTATCCCATCTCCCCACCTGTTTTCTGGTTACAGAGAACCACGATACAACATATTGCACAGTGAGAAAGCATACTGGAGAGTTTAAGAACCTAAAGCTCTGTGAGATCCTAATGGGGACATGATTGGCACATGCGATCAGGGATTGCCTCATGGAGGGGGTGGCCTTTGAGTTAAACCTTGACCGATGGGTTAGCAAAGAGGGGGTAGGAGTACATTCCATGGAAGAAAAATAGCCCGAGCAAAGGTGAGGCAGTGAGAAATGGTAAGATGGAAACAAAGGGCAGAAAATAACCCAACTTCATTAGAGCATAAAATGCACTAAGGAGAATAATATGAGATAAGACCAGAAAGTTATGGTGAAAAAAAAAATTGTGGCAAGACAGGATAGGGAGTCTGAACATTATTCAATAGGCAATAGGGAGATATAGAAGATTTTTGAGCAGAGGAGTAATATGACCAAATCTACATTTAAGGAAGATAATTCTAGCAGTGTGTGAAGGATGGGTTGGAAGATAGAAGTCACACTGGGAATGACCCTAGGAAGAGGTGAGCCCAGGAGAAGATGAGTGAGGAAACAGCTCCCTTTGGAGAAGCAGGCCTGGCACAGAGGAAGGAGGCTGTGCCAAGATATGAATTAATTACCAATTGGGACTGTCTGGGAAAGGCTTCCTGGGCCAGGCTTGTTGAATGCCATGATCCAAACAGCAATTAGGCCTCAATTATCCCCAAATCACTGCAAGATGCCTCCCACAAGGAACATTCTAAAAACAAAACAGCCTGGCTCAGAAAGCAGTTCCTCCCCCCACATAGAGCTTCCGAATAGGAGCCAAAACAATGGGAACCTTTGAGAAGTAATAATGAACCAGCCAGCTTGTCTGTGGAGCAGCAAAAAGGGCTCTGGTTAAGAGTCAGAAGAACATGCCTCTAGACCCAACTCCCTCTGCCCTGGGATTCACCATGTGACTTTAGGAAAGTTATTTCTCTCTTGACACCTGTTCTCTCATCCCTCAAATAAGAATGTTGCATTAGATAGTCTTTAAGGATCTTCCCAGCTCTGACATCTTAAGGTTCTCTCATTCTGAGGACCCTTCCAGCTCTGACATCCTAGAGTTCTATATCATTGAGGGCCCTCCCAGCTCTAACATATTTGGTTCTCTCATCCTGAGGATCTCTCAGCAATTCTATCCTAGGGTTCTCTTATCCTAAGAGTCTCTTAGCTCTTCTATCATAGGGTTCTCTCATCCTGAGAATCTCTCAGTAATTCTATCCTAAGGTTCTCTTCTCCTAAGAGTCTTCTATCCTAGGGTCTCTCATCCTAAGGATCTCTTAGCTCTTCTATCATAGGGTTCTCTCATCCTGAGAATCTCTCAGCAATTCTGTCCTAGGGTTCTTTTATCCTGAGTCTTCTATCCTAGGGTCTCTCATCCTGAGGATCTCTCAGTTCTTCTGTCCTAGGGTTCTCTCACCCTAAGAGTCTCTCAGCTCTTCAATCCTAGGATCCTCTCATCTTGAGAGCTCTCCCACCCCTGATATCCTAGGGTTCTGTATCACTGAGGGCTCTCCCACCTCTAGAAACTTAAGGTTCTCTCGTTGAGATTCCTCCCAGCTCTGACCCAGTGGGGTTCTATCGTTCTGAGGACCCTCTCAGCTCTTATATCCTCATTTCTCTCATTCTGAGGGCTTCTCAGCTTTGACTTCCTAGAGTTCTCTTATTCTGAGAACTCTTCCAACTCTGACATCCTAGGGTTCTATATCACTGAGGGCCCTCCCAGCTCTAACATATTGTTGTTCTATCTTTCTGAGGATCTCTCAGCTCTTATACCCCAAGGTTCTCTTATCCTAAGGGTCTCTCAGCTCTAGCATCCTAGGGTTCTCTCCTTCTGAGAGCCCTCCCACCTCTGTCATCCTAGGACTCCATATCATTGAGGACCCTCCCACCTTTGCTAATTCAGAGTACTCTGATTCTGAGGGCCTCCCAGTTCTAATAGTGTGGGGATTGAGAGACTATGATCTTCTACCATCACACAACAAGCCTGTGGCTTTTCTTCCAAAATAAATATCAGCCTGATCTCACATAAATCTGCAAATCCAGAGGAGGCAGTAAGGTGAAGAAGATCAATCAATCTGTAAATATTTACTGTGTGATCACAGTAGACACAGGGAAGTGATTGGAGAGACAGAGATGAACAGCAGCTGCTGCCTTGGGTGGGAAAGAAAGAGGGGCTTATGGTCTAGTTATCAAGAGAAAATTCAGACAGCATGAGAAGTCAGATAAGAAAAGAGATGTTATAAGATTATCTGTGCCCAGTGCCCAAGATGCTCCACCCAGGTTAAAGCAGGGAAAAATTTCTGAGGGTTAGGGTGATCAGGGAAGGAATTTCTCTAGGGAAGATCAAATTTAAGCTAGACTCTGAGGACAGAGAGGATTTCAATATACTATAAGGTGGGGAAGAAGGAATTTTAGGTAGGTGAAATGGCATGAGCAAAGAAGCAGAGAATGGAAATTACAAGGTATAGATAGTGATAGCATGGTAAAATTGGGAGGCAGGGGAACAACACCGTTGGATTTAGGAAAAACTGAATTAAATCTCATCTTGGACAGTTAGATGCCACAGTGGATAAAGAACTGAGCCTGGAGTCAGGAAGGCCTGAGTTCAAATATCGTTCTAGCTGTGTGACTCCCCACAAAATAGTCTCCCTAAAGTATAGAGTTGACTATGTCATTCCCCAGCTCAAGGATCTTCACTGGTTCCCTATTGCCTCCAGAGTCTAGTTCTAGCCTACTCTTATTTCATATCAATCAGTCTTCACTTGCTATTAAGTTCTAGCCAAACTAGTCTATTTTCCCCAAATTAAGTCTTTCCTTCTCTCCCAATACCACCACCACCACCACCACTGCTAACACCCCCAGCTTGGAATCCTTAGTTTCCTTCAAAGCTCAACTCAGATGTTACATCCTATTGCTATGATAAACAATAATAATAATAGCTAATGTTTATAAAGTGCTTATTATGTGCCAGGCGCTGTGCTAAGCTCTTTACAACTATTATCTCATTTGATCCTCACAAAGATCTTTTGAGCTTGGTGCTATTATTAACCACATTTTTACCACTGAGGTAGACAGAAAAGAAGTGACTTGCCCAGGAACACTGCTGGCAATTGTCTAAGGTAGATTTGAACTCAGAACTTCTTGGCTCCAGATCCAGGACTCTATCCACTGTACCACCAAGCTTCCTTTTAGAAAGTCTTTTCTGATCATTTTAGTTATTGGTGGTCTCTTATTCCTCAAATTTTCTTGTATTTACTTACCTGTACAAAAGGTGAATTTCACAATGGAAAATGAAAGTGAAGGAATAGGTTGGGAGATTTTCTTTCATTTTGTTTTCCCATGGCACCAAGCAGTAATCTGTGCATAGTAAGGGTTTAATAAATGCTTGTTGAATTAAATTTAGCCTGACCCAAGACTCTTCCCCCCTCTGTAATACCCCCAATAACTGATCAAATAGTCTTTGCCCGATGAGGATCCTAATTTCCCCCAAAGGTCACCATTGCCCTTCAGGATGGCTCTTACTCTTAGGAGATTTTTCCTTCTTGTTCATTTGTGTCCAACTCTTCGTGACCCCATTTGGGATTTCCTTGGCAAAGATACTGAACTGATCCATTTCCTTCTCTAGTTCATTTTACAGATGAGGAAATTAAGACAAACAGGGCTATGTGACTCGCCCAAGGTCACGCAGCTACAAATGTTTGAGACCAGATTGGAATTCAGGAAAATTAGTCTCCCTGACTTCAGGCCTGGTACTCTATCCATTGTACCCCCTCACATTGATTCTTTTTATTTTGTTTTGTTTTGTTTTGCTTTATTTTATTTTTTTAAACCCACATCCTTTGTATTAATATCAATTCTCCTTTTTTTAATCCTTACCATCTCTCTTAGAATCAGTAACAGATCCCAGTTCCAAGGCAAAAGAGATTAGGCATTTAGAGGTTAAGTGACTTGCCCAGGGTCACACAGCTAAGAAATGTCTGGAGTCCTATTTGAACCCAAGACTTCCCCTTTCAGACCTGATAGCCTATCCAGTGAGCCCCCTAGCTGCCCCTTTCTTAGTATTAGTTCTAAGATTAAATAGTGGCAGGGGCTAGGAAGTCAAGGTTATGACTTCCCCAGGGTCACATACCTAGGAAGTGTCTGAATCCCAGTTTGAACCCGGTCTCTTACACTGTCTCTTAATCTGTTTGGATCTTGCTGAAAAGGCAAAAGCAATGGCAGAGGGTAGACTAAAATGCAATTCAATTTCATGCAGTTTTATAGGGATAAATATAAATTCATCGTTGGGCTCAAAGGGAAACATTGGAAGTACAAGATGGGGGAAGCAGGACCACACCACTGTTCTCTTCCAGAGAGACTCTGTTAGAAGCAGCAGCATGACACAGAAGTCGAAAAGGCTAATAACCTGCTTTAAGAAAAGCCTAGTCTCCAGAATGAAAGAAGTGTCCTGCAGATCCCACTGGAAATAGTGTGTTCGGTCCTGGATGCCACATTTTAGAATGGATATTGATAAGCTGGAGAATGTCCAGAGGAGGGCAAACAGATGGTGAGGGGTCTGGAGAACATTATCCATTGATTAGGTAAAGGAAATGGAAATGTAACAGGGGCCACAATGGTTTTTCTCCAAATACTGGAAAGACTGCCATGGGGAAGAGGCTTTAGACTTGTTCTACATGGCCTTAGGGGATGAGGACTAAGAGCAATGAGGAGTGGTGGGATGGGGAAGTCACTAAGAGGTGGATCGCAGCTTAATGTAAGGGGAAATTCCCTAAGGACGTCATCAAAGAAGACTACACCTCTTTGGGTGGCTGTGAGTTCTCCATCCCTGGAAGTCTTTTAGAAGAGAGAATAAGACTATTTTGCCATGGGTGCTATAGATATAGGGACAGGTTGAGCTAAATGACCTCTGGGATTCCATGATTCTGAATCTGAGCAGTCTTTCCATGCCTGCTCATCCCCCAAACCTTTGCCTCCCATGCTCAACCCCAGTCAAAAAGTCCTTCTTCAGCTAGCCATCGGGCATGAGCAAAGACCCAACAGCCCTCCTTTAGGGTCCAGAGAGCCAGCCTGCTGAAGCCAAGCCCCCCCACAAACCATCTGCCCCACCTGCCTTTGACCATCAGGCTTACCAAGCAGTGGGGACAAGGGAGTAGATCCCTGCCTGATGCCTGGGCCCAATGCAGTCAATAAATTATTCAGTTTGCAAAATGTCATTATGTGTGAGTTTACTTAATTGAATAGAATAATTTATGGTAAAACCTGGAAAAGAGATCAATGTGGATGGTAGTGTAGAATGATTGAGTTTCAGAGAAGGCAATTGGATTTTTATCCCTCATTATAATAATGTTAAAGGGAAAGCATCAGCTTTGGTCAAAATCAATATTTTATGAGTGGCTGAAGCGTGAATTTTAAGTCAAGGTAGCGGGGAGGTAGGGAGCCCCATCAATAATTGATGGCCCCTATCATCTCCACAAATAAC